>NC_065533.1:47821229-48132037 GCF_020184175.1 Aphis gossypii
AAAATCACTATTCATTCCATTTTTTCCTGGAATTTTCCAAGATTCCTTGCATGTATGACTTAAGTATGTATTATTTTCAATAGAATCTGAGTAATATTCAATATTTTTCAAGATTTTTCCAAGATTCCTTCATTTATAACTTCAATATATATATTTTTTCCCCAAAATCTTTGTAAAATTCAAGATATTTTTTCAAGATTTTCCAAGATTCCTTTCATTTATAACTTCAAATATGTATTATTTCCAAAAAAATCACTATTCATTCCATTTTTTCATGGAATTTTCCAAGATTCCTTGCATGTATGACTTAAGTATGTATTATTTTCAATAGAATCTGAGTAATATTCAATATTTTGCAAGATTTTTCCAAGATTCCTTCATTTATTAACCCTTAAATATGTATCATATCCAATAAAATTACAATTAATTCCATTTTTTTCTGGAAGTTTCCAAAGTTCCTTGAGCTTATAACCTAAAATTGTATTAATTATCAATAAATCTTCATATAATCATATTATTCTGGAATTTTCCATGATTCCTTGCATTTATACTTCAATATGTATTATTTATCCAAATAAATCACTATTCATTCCATTTTTTCCTTGAATTTTCCAAGATTCCTTTCATTTATAACTTCAAATATATATTTTTTCCCAAAAAATCTTTGTAAAATTCAATATTTTTCTAGATTTTTCCAAAATTCCTTGCATTTATACCCTTAAATAAGTATTATATCCAATAATGTAACCTATAATTCCTTTTTTTCTTGAATTTTCCAAGATTCATTGAATTTATAACCTTAAATATGTATTTTATCCAAAAAATCACTATTCATTCAAATTTTTCCTGGAATTTTCCAAGATTCCTTGCATATATAACTTCAATTAAGTATTATATCCAATAAAATCTGCGTAAAATTCAATATTTTTCAAGATTTTTCCAAGATTCCTTTCATTTATAACCTTAAATATGTATCATGTCCTATAAAATTACAATTAATTCCATTCTTTTCTGGAATTTTCCAAAGTTCCTTGGGCTTACAACCTAAAATATGTATTATTATCAATAGAATCTTCATATAATTCAATATTATTCTGGAATTTTCCATGATTCCTTGCATTTATAACTTCAAATATGTATTATATTCAATAGAATCTGCGTAAATTTAAATTTTTTCAAGATTTTTCCAAGATTCCTTTCATTTATAACTTCAAATATGTATTATTTCCAAATAAATCACTATTCATTCCATTTTTTCCTGGAATTTTCCAAGATTCCTTGCATGTATGACTTAAGTATGTATTATTTTCAATAGAATCTGAGTAATATTCAATATTTTGCAAGATTTTTCCAAGATTCCTTTCATTTATAACTTCAATATATTTTTTTTCCAAAAAATCTTTGTAAAATTCAAGATTTTTCAAGATTTTTCCAAGATTCCTTTCATTTATAACTTCAAATATGTATTATTTCCAAAAAAATCACTATTCATTCCATTTTTTCCTGGAATTTTCCAAGATTCCTTGCATGTATGACTTCAAGTATCTATTATTTTCAATAGAATCTGAGTAATATTCAATATTTTTCAAGATTTTTCCAAGATTCCTTTCAATTATAACTTCAATATTATTATTTATTTCCAATAGAATCTGAATAAATTCAATATTTTTTCAAGATTTTTCCAAGATTCCTTCATTTATAACTTCAAATATAATTTTTTCCCAAAAATCTTTGTAAATTCAATATTTTTCTAGATTTTTCCAAAATTCCTTGCATTTATACCTTAAATAAGTATTATATCCAAAATGTAACCTAAATTTCTTTTTTTCTTGAATTTTCCAAGATTCATTGAATTTATAACCTTAAATATATTTTATCCAAAAAATCACTATTCATCAAATTTTTCCTGGAATTTTCCAAGATTCCTTGCATATATAACTTCAATTAAGTATTATACCCATAAATCTGCGTAAAATTCAATATTTTTCAAGATTTTTCCAAGATTCCGTTCATTTATAACCTTAAATATGCTCATATCCTATAAAATTACAATTAATTCCTTTTTTTTTCTGAATTTTCCAAAGTTCCTTAGCTTATAACCTAAAATATGTATTATTATCAATAGAATCTTCGTATAATTAAATATTATTCTGGAATTTTCCATGATTCCTTGCATTTATAACTTCAATTATGTATTATTTCCAAAAAATCACTATTCATTCCATTTTTTCTGGAATTTTCCAAGATTCCTTGCATTATGACTTCAAGTATGTATTATTATCAATAGAATCTTCATATAATTCAATATTTTTCTGGAATTTTCCATGATTCCTTGCATTTATAACTTCAAATATGTATTATATTCAATAGAATCTGCGTTAAAAATTTAATTTTTTCATTAAGATTTTCCAAGATTCCTTTCATTTATAACTTCAAATATTATTATTTCCAAAAAAAATCACTATTCATTCCATTTTTCATGGAATTTTCCAAGATTCCTTGCATGTATGACTTAAGTATGTATTATTTTCAATAGAATCTGAGTAATATTCAATATTTTGCAAGATTTTTCCAAGATTCCTTTCATTTATAACCTTAAATATGTATCATATCCTATAAAATTACAATTAATTCCATTTTTTTCTGGAAGTTTCCAAAGTTCCTTGAGCTTACAACCTAAAATATGTATTATTATCAATAGAATCTTCATATAATTCAATATTATTCTTGAATTTTCCATGATTCCTTGCATTTATAACTTCAATTATGTATTATTTCCAAATAAATCACTATTCATTCCATTTTTTCCTTGAATTTTCCAAGATTCCTTTCATTTATAACTTCAAATATATATTTTTTCCCAAAAAATCTTTGTAAAATTCAATATTTTTCTAGATTTTTCCAAAATTCCTTGCATTTATACCCTTAAATAAGTATTATATCCAATAATGTAACCTATAATTCCTTTTTTTCTTGAATTTTCCAAGATTCATTGAATTTATAACCTTATAATATTTATCAAATATCCAAAAAATCACTATCATTCAATTTTTTCCTGGAATTTTCCAAGATTCCTTGCATATATAACTTCAATTAAGTATTATATCCAATAAAATCTGCGTAAAATTCAATATTATTCAAGATTTTTCCAAGATTCCTTTCATTTATAACCTTAAATATGTATCATGTCCTATAAAATTACAATTAATTCCATTTTTTTCTGGAATTTTCCAAAGTTCCTTGGGCTCACAACCTAAAATATGTATTATTATCAATAGAATCTTCATATAATTCAATATTATTCTGGAATTTTCCATGATTCCTTGCATTTATAACTTCAAATATGTATTATATTCAATAGAATCTGCGTAAAATTTAATATTTTTCAAGATTTTTCCAAGATTCCTTTCATTTATAACTTCAAATATGTATTATTTCCAAAAAAATCACTATTCATTATATTTTTTCCTGGAATTTTCCAAGATTCCTTGCATGTATGACTTAAGTATGTATTATTTTCAATAGAATCTGAGTAATATTCAATATTTTGCAAGATTTTTCCAAGATTCCTTTCATTTATAACTTCAAATATATATTTTTTCCCAAAAAATCTTTGTAAAATTCAAGATTTTTCAAGATTTTTCCAAGATTCCTTTCAATTATAACTTCAATTATGTATTATTTCCAATAGAATCTGAATAAAATTCAATATTTTTCAAGATTTTTCCAAGATTCCTTTCATTTATAACTTCAAATATATATTTTTTTCCAAAAAATCTTTGTAAAATTCAATATTTTTCTAGATTTTTCCAAAATTCCTTGCATTTATACCCTTAAATAAGTATTATATCCAATTATGTAACCTATAATTTCTTTTTTTCTTGAATTTTCCAAGATTCATTGAATTTATAACCTTAAATATATATTTTATCCAAAAAATCACTATTCATTCAAATTTTTCCTGGAATTTTCCAAGATTCCTTGCATATATAACTTCAATTAAGTATTATATCCAATAAAATCTGCGTAAAATTCAATATTTTTCAAGATTTTTCCAAGATTCCTTTCATTTATAACCTTAAATATGCATCATATCCTATAAAATTACAATTAATTCCATTTTTTTCTGGAATTTTCCAAAGTTCCTTGAGCTTATAACCTAAAATATGTATTATTATCAATAGAATCTTCATATAATTCAATATTATTCTGGAATTTTCCATGATTCCTTGCATTTATAACTTCAAATATGTATTATATTCAATAGAATCTGCGTTAAATTTAATATTTTTCAAGATTTTTCCAAGATTCCTTTCATTTATAACTTCAAATATGTATTATTTCCAAAAAAATCACTATTCATTCCATTTTTTCCTGGAATTTTCCAAGATTCCTTGCATGTATGACTTCAAGTATGTATTATTATCAATAGAATCTTCATATAATTCAATATTATTCTGGAATTTTCCATGATTCCTTGCATTTATAACTTCAAATATGTATTATTATCAATAGAATCTTCATATAATTCAATATTATTCTTGAATTTTCCATGATTCCTTGCATTTATAACTTCAATTATGTATTATTTCCAAATAAATCACTATTCATCCATCCATTTTTTCCTTGAATTTTCCAAGATTCCTTTCATTTATAATTCAAATATATATTTATTCCCAAAAAATCTTTGTAAAATTCAATATTTTTCTAGATTTTTCCAAAATTCCTTAAATTTATACCCTTAAATAAGTATTATATCCAATAATGTAACCTATAATTCCTTTTTTTCTTGAATTTTCCAAGATTCATTGAATTTATAACCTAAAATATGTATTTTATCCAAAAAATCACTATTCATTCAAATTTTTCCTGGAATTTTCCAAGATTCCTTGCAAATATAACTTCAATTAAGTATTATATCCAATAAAATCTGTGTAAAATTCAATATTTTTCAAGATTTTTCCAAGATTCCTTTCATTTATAACCTTAAATATGTATCATGTCCTATAAAATTACAATTAATTCCATTTTTTTCTGGAATTTTCCAAAGTTCCTTGAGCTTACAACCTAAAATATGTATTATTATCAATAGAATCTTCATATAATTCAATATAATTCTGGAATTTTCCATGATTCCTTGCATTTATAACTTCAAATATGTATTATATTCAATAGAATCTGCGTAAAATTTAATATTTTTCAAGATTTTTCCAAGATTCCTTTCATTTATAACTTCAAATATGTATTATTTCCAAAAAAATCACTATTCATTCCATTTTTTCCTGGAATTTTCCAAGATTCCTTGCATGTATGACTTCAAGTATGTATTATTTTCAATAGAATCTGAGTAATATTCAATATTTTTCAAGATTTTTCCAAGATTCCTTTCATTTATAACTTCAATTATGTATTATTTCCAATAGAATCTGAGTAAAATTCAATATTTTTCAAGATTTTTCCAAGATTCCTTTCATTTATAACTTCAAATATGTATTATTTCCAAAAAAATCACAATTCATTCCATTTTTTCCTGGAATTTTCCAAGATTCCTTGCATGTATGACTTCAAGTATGTATTATTTTCAATAGAATCTTCGTATAATTCAATATTATTCTGGAATTTTCCATGATTCCTTGCATTTATAACTTCAATTATGTATTATTTCCAAAAAAAATCACTATTCATCCATTTTTTTCCTGGAAGTTTTCAAGATTCCTTGCATGTATGACTTCAAGTATGTATTATTTTCAATAGAATCTCAGTACAATTCAATATTTTTCTAGATTTTTCCAAGATTCCTTTCATTTATAACTTCAAATATATATTTTTTCCCAAAATATCTTTGTAAAATTCAATATTTTTCTAGATTTTTCCAAAATTCCTTGCATTTTACCCTTAAATAAGTATTATATCCAATAATGTATCCTATAATTCCATTTTTTTTCTTGAATTTTCCAAGATTCCTTGAATTTATAACCTTAAATATGTATTTTATCCAAAAAAATCACTATTCATTCAATTTTTTCCTGGAATTTTCCAAGATTCCTTGCATGTATAACTTCAAATATGTATTATTTCCAATAGAATCTGATTAAAACTCAATATTTTTCAAGATTTTTCCAAGATTTCTTTCATTTATAACTTCAAATATATATTTTTTCCCAAAAAATCTTTGTAAAATTCAAGATTTTTCAAGATTTTTCCAAGATTCCTTTCATTTATAACTTCAAATATGTATTATTTCCAAAAAAATCACTATTCATTCCATTTTTTCCTGGAATTTTCCAAGATTCCTTGCATGTATGACTTCAAGTATCTATTTTCAATAGAATCTGAGTAATATTCAATATTTTTCAAGATTTTTCCAAGATTCCTTTCATTATAACTTCAATTATTATTATTTTCAATAGAATCTGAGTAAAATTCAATATTTTTCAAGATTTTTCCAGATTCCTTTCATTTATAACTTCAAATATATATTTTTTCCCAAAAAATCTTTGTAAAATTCAATATTTTTCTAGATTTTTCCAAAATTCCTTGCATTTATATACCCTTGAATAAGTATTATATCCAATAATGTAACCTATAATTCTATTTTCTTTTTTTCTTGAATTTTCCAAGATTCATTGATTTATAACCTTAATATATATTTTATATCCAAAAAATCACTATTCATTCAATTTTTTTTCTCCTGGAATTTTCCAAGATTCCTTGCATATAAACTTCAATTAAGTATTATATCCAATAATGTATCCTATAATTCCATTTTTTTTTTTCTTAATTTTCCAAGATTCCTTGAATTTATAACCTTAAATATTATGTATTCTTATCCAAAAAAATCACTATTCATTCAATTTTTTCCTGGAATTTTCCAAGATTCCTTGCATGTATAACTTCAAATATGTATTATTTCCAATAGAATCTGATTAAAACTCAATATTTTTCAAGATTTTTCCAAGATTTCTTTCATTTATAACTTCAAATATATATTTTTTCCCAAAAAATCTTTGTAAAATTCAAGATTTTTCAAGATTTTTCAAGATTCCTTTCATTTATAACTTCAAATATGTATTATTCCAAAAAAATCACTATTCATTCCATTTTTTCCTGAATTTTCCAAGATTCCTTGCATTTATGACTTCAAGTATCTATTATTTTCAATAGAATCTGAGTAATATTCAATATTTTTCAAGATTTTTCCAAGATTCCTTTCAATTATAACTTCAATTATGTATTATTTCCAAGAATCTGAGTAAAATTCAATATTTTTCAAGATTTTTCCAAGATTCCTTTCATTTATAACTTCAAATATATATTTTTTCCCAAAAATCTTTGTAAAATTCAATATTTTTCTAGATTTTTCCAAAATTCCTTGCATTTATACCCTTGAATAAGTAATTATCCAATAATGTTAACCTATAATTTCTTTTTTTCTTGAATTTTCCAAGATTCATTGAATTATAACCTTAAATATAGATTTTATCCAAAAAATCACTATTCATTCAATTTTTTCCTGGAATTTTCCAAGATTCCTTGCATATAACTTCAATTAAGTATTATATCCAATAATGTCTCCTATAATTCCATTTTTTTCTTGAATTTTCCAAGATTCCTTGAATTTATAACCTTAAATATGTCTTTTAATAAAATTAAATCCAAAACACCACTATTCATATTCAATTTTTTCCTGGAATTTTCCAAGATTCCTTGCATGTATAACTTCAAATATGTATTATTTCCAATAGAATCTGATTAAAACTCAATATTTTTCAAGATTTTTCCAAGATTTCTTTCATTTATAACTTCAAATATATATTTTTTCCCAAAAAATCTTTGTAAAATTCAAGATTTTTCAAGATTTTTCCAAGATTCCTTTCATTTATAACTTCAAATATGTATTATTCCAAAAAAATCACTATTCATTCCATTTTTTTCCTGGAATTTTCCAAGATTCCTTGCATTTATGACTTCAAGTATGTATTATTATCAATAGAATCTTCATATAATTCAATATATTCTGGAATTTTCCATGATTCCTTGCATTTATAACTTCAAATATGTATTATATCAATAAATCTTCTATAATTCAATATTATTCTTGAATTTTCCATGATTCCTTGCATTTATAACTTCAATTATTATTATTTCCAATAAATCACTATTCATTCCATTTTTTCCTGGAATTTTCCAAGATTCCTTTCATTTATAACTTCAAATATATATTTTTTCCCAAAAAATCTTTGTAAAATTCAAGATTTTTCAAGATTTTTCCAAGATTCCTTTCATTTATAACTTCAAATATGTATTATTTCCAAAAAAATCACTATTCATTCCATTTTTTCCTGGAATTTTCCAAGATTCCTTGCATGTATGACTTCAAGTATCTATTATTTTCAATAGAATCTGAGTAATATTCAATATTTTTCAAGATTTTTCCAAGATTCCTTTCAATTATAACTTCAATTATGTATTATTTCCAATAGAATCTGAGTAAAATTCAATATTTTTCAAGATTTTTCCAAGATTCCTTTCATTTATAACTTCAAATATATATTTTTTCCCAAAAAATCTTTGTAAAATTCAATATTTTTCTAGATTTTTCCAAAATTCCTTGCATTTATACCCTTGAATAAGTATTATATCCAATAATGTAACCTATAATTTCTTTTTTTCTTGAATTTTCCAAGATTCATTGAATTTATAACCTTAAATATATATTTTATCCAAAAAATCACTATTCATTCAAATTTTTCCTGGAATTTTCCAAGATTCCTTGCATATATAACTTCAATTAAGTATTATATCCAATAATGTATCCTATAATTCCATTTTTTTTCTTGAATTTTCCAAGATTCCTTGAATTTATAACCTTAAATATGTATTTTATCCAAAAAAATCACTATTCATTCAATTTTTTCCTGGAATTTTCCAAGATTCCTTGCATGTATAACTTCAAATATGTATTATTTTCAATAGAATCTGATTAAAACTCAATATTTTTCAAGATTTTTCCAAGATTCCTTTCATTTATAACTTCAAATATATATTTTTTCCCAAAAAATCTTTGTAAAATTCAAGATTTTTCAAGATTTTTCCAAGATTCTTTCATTTATAACTTCAAATATATATTTTTTCCCAAAAAATCTTTGTAAAATTCAAGATTTTTCAAGATTTTTCCAAGATTCCTTTCATTTATAACTTCAAATATGTATTATTTCCAAAAAAATCACTATTCATTCCATTTTTTCCTGGAATTTTCCAAGATTCCTTGCATGTATGACTTCAAGTATGTATTATTATCAATAGAATCTTCATATAATTCAATATTATTCTGGAATTTTCCATGATTCCTTGCATTTATAACTTCAAATATGTATTATTATCAATAGAATCTTCATATAATTCAATATTATTCTTGAATTTTCCATGATTCCTTGCATTTATAACTTCAATTATGTATTATTTCCAAATAAATCACTATTCATTCCATTTTTTCCTTGAATTTTCCAAGATTCCTTTCATTTATAACTTCAAATATATATTTTTTCCCAAAAAATCTTTGTAAAATTCAAGATTTTTCAAGATTTTTCCAAGATTCCTTTCATTTATAACTTCAAATATGTATTATTTCCAAAAAAATCACTATTCATTCCATTTTTTCCTGGAATTTTCCAAGATTCCTTGCATGTATGACTTCAAGTATGTATTATTTTCAATAGAATCTGAGTAATATTCAATATTTTTCAAGATTTTTCCAAGATTCCTTTCATTTATAACTTCAATTATGTATTATTTTCAATAGAATCTGAGTAAAATTCAATATTTTTCAAGATTTTTCCAAGATTCCTTTCATTTATAACTTCAAATATATATTTTTTCCCAAAAAATCTTTGTAAAATTCAATATTTTTCTAGATTTTTCCAAAATTCCTTGCATTTATACCCTTGAATAAGTATTATATCCAATAATGTAACCTATAATTCCTTTTTTTCTTGAATTTTCCAAGATTCATTGAATTTATAACCTTAAATATGTATTTAATCCAAAAAAATCACTATTCATTCCATTTTTTCCTGGAATTTTCCAAGATTCCTTGCATGTATGACTTCAATTTTGTATTATATCCAATAATGTATCCTATAATTCCATTTTTTTCTGAATTTTTTCCAAGATTCCTTGAATTTATAACCTTAAATATGTATTTTATCCAAAAAAATCACTATTCATTCAATTTTTTCCTGGAATTTTCCAAGATTCCTTGCATGTATAACTTCAAATATGTATTATTTCCAATAGAATCTGATTAAAACTCAATATTTTTCAAGATTTTTCCAAGATTTCTTTCATTTATAACTTCAAATATATATTTTTTCCCAAAAAATCTTTGTAAAATTCAAGATTTTTCAAGATTTTTCCAAGATTCCTTTCATTTATAACTTCAAATATGTATTATTTCCAAAAAAATCACTATTCATTCCATTTTTTCCTGGAATTTTCCAAGATTCCTTGCATGTATGACTTCAAGTATCTATTATTTTCAATAGAATCTGAGTAATATTCAATATTTTTCAAGATTTTTCCAAGATTCCTTGCAAATATAACTTCAATTAAGTATTATATCCAATAAAATCTGTGTAAAATTCAATATTTTTCAAGATTTTCCAAGATTCCTTTCATTTATAACTCAATATATATTTTTTCCCAAAAAATCTTTGTAAAATTCAATATTTTTCTAGATTTTTCCAAAATTCCTTGCATTTATACCCTTAAATAAGTATTATATCCAATAATGTAACCTATAATTTCTTTTTTTCTTGAATTTTCCAAGATTCATTGAATTTATAACCTTAAATATATATTTTATCCAAAAAATCACTATTCATTCAAATTTTTCCTGGAATTTTCCAAGATTCCTTGCATATATAACTTCAATTAAGTATTATATCCAATAATGTATCCTATAATTCCATTTTTTTCTTGAATTTTCCAAGATTCCTGAATTTATAACCTTAAATATGTATTTTATCCAAAAAATCACTATTCATTCAATTTTTTCTGGAATTTTCCAAGATTCCTTGCATGTATAACTTCAAATATGTATTATTTCCAATAGAATCTGATTAAAACTCAATATTTTTCAAGATTTTTCCAAGATTTCTTCATTTATAACTTCAAATATATATTTTTTCCCAAAAAATCTTGGTAAAATTCAAGATTTTTCAAGATTTTTCCAAGATTCCTTTCATTTATAACTTAAAATATGTATTATTTCAAAAAAATCACTATTCATTCCATTTTTTCCTGGAATTTTCCAAGATTCCTTGCATGTATGACTTCAAGTATGTATTATTATCAATAGAATCTTCATATAATTCAATATTATTCTGGAATTTTCCATGATTCCTTGCATTTATAACTTCAAATATGTATTATTATCAATAGAATCTTCATATAATTCAATATTATTCTTGAATTTTCCATGATTCCTTGCATTTATAACTTCAATTATGTATTATTTCCAAATAAATCACTATTCATTCCATTTTTTCCTTGAATTTTCCAAGATTCCTTTCATTTATAACTTCAAATATATATTTATTCCCAAAAAATCTTTGTAAAATTCAATATTTTTCTAGATTTTTCCAAAATTCCTTAAATTTATACCCTTAAATAAGTATTATATCCAATAATGTAACCTATAATTCCTTTTTTTCTTGAATTTTCCAAGATTCATTGAATTTATAACCTAAAATATGTATTTTATCCAAAAAATCACTATCATTCTCAAATTTTTCCTGGAATTTTCCAAGATTCTTGCAAATATAACTTCAATTAAGTAATATCCAATAAAATCTGTGTAAAATTCATATTTTTCAAGATTTTTCCAAGATTCTTTCATTTATAACCTTAAATATGTATCATGTCCTATAAAATTACAATTAATTCCATTTTTTTCTGGAATTTTCCAAAGTTCCTTGAGCTTACAACCTAAAATATGTATATATCAATAGAATCTTCATATAATTCAATATAATTCTGGAATTTTCCATGATTCTTGCATTATAACTTCAAATATGTATTATATTCAATAGAATCTGCGTAAATTTAATATTTTCAAGATTTTTCCAAGATTCCTTTCATTATAACTTCAAATATGTATTATTTCCAAAAAAATCACTTTATTCCATTTTTTCTGGAATTTTCCAAGATTCCTTGCATGTGTGACTTCAAGTATGTATTATTTTCAATAGAATCTGAGTAATATTCAATATTTTCAAGATTTTTCCAAGATTCCTTCATTTATAACTTCAATATGTATTATTTCCAATAGAATCTGAGTAAAATTCAATATTTTTCAAGATTTTTCCACATTCCTTTCATTATAACTTCAAATATGTATTATTTCCAAAAAAATCACAATTCATTCCATTTTTTTCTGGAATTTTCCAAGATTCCTTGCATGTATGACTTCAAGTATGTATTTTTTCATAGAATCTTCGTATAATTCAATATTATTCTGGAATTTTCCATGATTCCTTGCATTTATAACTTCAATTATGTATTATTTCCAAAAAAATCACTATTCATTCCATTTTTTCCTGAAGTTTCAAGATTCCTTGCATGTATGACTTCAAGTATGTATTATTTTCAAAGAATCTCAGTACAATTCAATATTTTTCTAGATTTTTCCAAGATTCCTTCATTTATAACTTCAAATATAATTTTTTCCCAAAAAATCTTTGTAAAATTCAATATTTTTCTAGATTTTTCCAAAATTCCTTGCATTTTACCCTTAAATAAGTATTATATCCAATAATGTATCCTATAATTCCATTTTTTTCTTGAATTTTCCAAGATTCCTTGAATTATAACCTTAAATATGTATTATCCAAAAAAATCACTATTCATTCAATTTTTCCTGGAATTTTCCAAGATTCCTTGCATGTATAACTTCAAATATATGTATTATTTCCAATAGAATCTGATTAAAACTCAATATTTTTCAAATTTTTCCAAGATTTCTTTCATTTATAACTTCAAATATATATTTTTTCCCAAAAAATCTTTGTAAAATTCAAGATTTTTCAAGATTTTTCCAAGATTCCTTTCATTTATAACTTCAAATATGTATTATTCCAAAAAAAATCACTATTCATTCCATTTTTTCCTGGAATTTTCCAAGATTCCTGCATGTATGACTTCAAGTATCTATTATTTTCAATAGAATCTGAGTAATATTCAATATTTTCAAGATTTTTCCAGATTCCTTTCAATTATAACTTCAATTATGTATTATTCCAATAGAATCTGAGTAAAATTCATATTTTTCAAGAATTTTTCCAAGATTCCTTTCATTTATAACTTCAAATATATATTTTTTCCCAAAAAATCTTTGTAAAATTCAATATTTTTCTAGATTTTTCCAAAATTCCTTGCATTTATACCCTTGAATAAGTATTATATCCAATAATGTAACCTATAATTTCTTTTTTTTCGAATTTCCAAGATTCATTGAATTTATAACCTTAAATATATATTTTATCCAAAAAATCACTATTCATTCAAATTTTTCCTGGAATTTTCCAAGATTCCTTGCATATATAACTTCAATTAAGTATTATATCCAATAAAATCTGCGTAAAATTCAATATTTTTCAAGATTTTTCCAAGATTCCTTTCATTTATAACCTTAAATATGCATCATATCCTATAAAATTACAATTAATTCCATTTTTTTCTGGAATTTTCCAAAGTTCCTTGCGCTTATAACCTAAAATATGTATTATTATCAATAGAATCTTCGTATAATTAAATATTATTCTGGAATTTTCCATGATTCCTTGCATTTATAACTTCAATTATGTATTATATTCAATAGAATCTGCGTAAAATTTAATATTTTTCAAGATTTTTCCAAGATTCCTTTCATTTATAACTTCAAATATGTATTATTTCCAAAAAAATCACTATTTATTCCATTTTTTCCTGGAATTTTCCAAGATTCCTTGCATGTATGACTTAAGTATGTATTATTTTCAATAGAATCTGAGTAATATTCATATATTATTTGCAAGATTTTTCAAGATTCCTTTCATTTATAACTTCAAATATATATTTTTTCCCAAAAAATCTTTGTAAAATTCAAGATTTTTCAAGATTTTTCCAAGATTCCTTTCATTTATAACTTCAAATATGTATTATTTCCAAAAAAATCACTATTCATTCCATTTTTTCATGGAATTTTCCAAGATTCCTTGCATGTATGACTTAAGTATGTATTATTTTCAATAGAATCTGAGTAATATTCAATATTTTGCAAGATTTTTCCAAGATTCCTTTCATTTATAACTTCAAATATATATTTTTTCCCAAAAAATCTTTGTAAAATTCAAGATTTTTCAAGATTTTTCCAAGATTCCTTTCATTTATAACTTCAAATATGTATTATTTCCAAAAAAATCACTGTTCATTCCATTTTTTCCTGGAATTTTCCAAGATTCCTTGCATGTATGACTTCAAGTATCTATTATTTTCAATAGAATCTGAGTAATATTCAATATTTTTCAAGATTTTTCCAAGATTCTTTCAATATAACTTCAATTATGTATTATTCAATAGAATCTGAATAAAATTCAATATTTTTCAAGATTTTTCCAAGATTCCTTTCATTTATAACTTCAAATATATATTTTTTCCCAAAAAATCTTTGTAAAATTCAATATTTTTCTAGATTTTTCCAAAATTCCTTGCATTTATACCCTTAAATAAGTATTATATCCAATAATGTAACCTATAATTTCTTTTTTTCTTGAATTTTCCAAGATTCATTGAATTTATAACCTTAAATATATATTTTATCCAAAAAATCACTATTCATTCAAATTTTTCCTGGAATTTTCCAAGATTCCTTGCATATATAACTTCAATTAAGTATTATATCCAATAGAATCTGCGTAAAATTCAATATTTTTCAAGATTTTTCCAAGATTCCTTTCATTTATAACCTTAAATATGTATCATATCCAATAAAATTACAATTAATTCCATTTTTTTCTGGAATTTTCCAAAGTTCCTTGAGCTTATAACCTAAAATATGTATTATTATCAATAGAATCTTCGTATAATTAAATATTATTCTGGAATTTTCCATGATTCCTTGCATTTATAACTTCAATTATGTATTATTTCCAAAAAAATCACTATTCATTCCATTTTTTCCTGGAATTTTCCAAGATTCCTTGCATGTATGACTTCAAGTATGTATTATTATCAATAGAATCTTCATATAATTCAATATTATTCTGGAATTTTCCATGATTCCTTGCATTTATAACTTCAAATATGTATTATATTCAATAGAATCTGCGTAAAATTTAATATTTTTCAAGATTTTTCCAAGATTCCTTTCATTTATAACTTCAAATATGTATTATTTCCAAAAAAATCACTATTCATTCCATTTTTTCATGGAATTTTCCAAGATTCCTTGCATGTATGACTTAAGTATGTATTATTTTCAATAGAATCTGAGTAATATTCAATATTTTGCAAGATTTTTCCAAGATTCCTTTCATTTATAACCTTAAATATGTATCATATCCTATAAAATTACAATTAATTCCATTTTTTTCTGGAATTTTCCAAAGTTCCTTGAGCTTACAACCTAAAATATGTATTATTATCAATAGAATCTTCATATAATTCAATATTATTCTGGAATTTTCCATGATTCCTTGCATTTATAACTTCAAATATGTATTATATTCAATAGAATCTGCGTAAAATTTAATATTTTTCAAGATTTTTCCAAGATTCCTTTCATTTATAACTTCAAATATGTATTATTTCCAAAAAAATCACTATTCATTCCATTTTTTCCTGGAATTTTCCAAGATTCCTTGCATGTATGACTTAAGTATGTATTATTTTCAATAGAATCTGAGTAATATTCAATATTTTGCAAGATTTTTCCAAGATTCCTTTCATTTATAACTTCAAATATATATTTTTTTTCCCAAAAAATCTTGTAAAATTCAAGATTTTTCAAGATTTTCCAAGATTCCTTTCATTTATAACTTCAAATATGTATTATTTCCAAAAAAATCACTATTCATTCCATTTTTTCCTGGAATTTTCCAAGATTCCTTGCATGTATGACTTCAAGTATGTATTATTTTCAATAGAATCTGAGTAATATTCAATATTTTGCAAGATTTTTCCAAGATTCCTTTCATTTATAACCTTAAATATGTATCATATCCTATAAAATTACAATTAATTCCATTTTTATCTGGAATTAACCAAAGTTCCTTGAGCTTATAACCTAAAATATGTATTATATCCAATAAAATCTGCGTAAAATTCAATATTTTTCAAGATTTTTCCAAGATTCCTTTCATTTATAACTTCAATTATGTATTATTTCCAATAGAATCTGAGTAAAATTCAATATTTTTCAAGATTTTTCCAAGATTCCTTTCATTTATAACCTTAAATATGTATTTTATCCAAAAAAACCACTATTCATTCAAATTATTCCTGGAATTTTCCAAGATTCCTTGCATATATAACTTCAATTAAGTATTATATCCAATAGAATCTGCGTAAAATTCAATATTTTTCTAGATTTTTCCAAAATTCCTTGCATTTATACCCTTAAATAAGTATTATATCCAATAATGTAACCTATAATTTCTTTTTTTCTTGAATTTTCCAAGATTCATTGAATTTATAACCTTAAATATATATTTTATCCAAAAAATCACTATTCATTCAAATTTTTCCTGGAATTTTCCAAGATTCCTTGCATATATAACTTCAATTAAGTATTATATCCAATAAAATCTGCGTAAAATTCAATATTTTTCAAGATTTTTCCAAGATTCCTTTCATTTATAACCTTAAATATGTATCATATCCTATAAAATTACAATTAATTCCATTTTTTTCTGGAATTTTCCAAGGTTCCTTGAGCTTATGACCTAAAATATGTATTATTATCAATAGAATCTTCGTATAATTCAATATAATTCTGGAATTATCAATGATTAATTGCATTTATAACTTTAAATATGTCATATATCCAATAGAATCTGCGTAAAATTCAATATTTTTCAAGATTTTTCCAAGATTCCTTTCATTTATAACCTTAAATATGTATCATATCCTATAAAATTACAATTAATTCCATTTTTTCTTTAATTTTCCAATGTTCCTTGAGCTTACAACCTAAAATATGTATTATTATCAATAGAATCTTCATATAATTCAATATTATTCTGGAATTTTCCATGATTCCTTGCATTTATAACTTCAAATATGTATTATATTCAATAGAATCTGCGTAAAATTTAATATTTTTCAAGATTTTTCCAAGATTCCTTTCATTTATAACTTCAAATATGTATTATTTCCAAAAAAATCACAATTCATTCCATTTTTTCCTGGAATTTTCCAAGATTCCTTGCATGTATGACTTCAAGTATGTATTATTTTCAATAGAATCTTCGTATAATTCAATATTATTCTGGAATTTTCCATGATTCCTTGCATTTATAACTTCAATTATGTATTATTTCCAAAAAAATCACTATTCATTCCATTTTTTCCTGGAAGTTTTCAAGATTCCTTGCATGTATGACTTCAAGTATGTATTATTTTCAATAGAATCTCAGTACAATTCAATATTTTTCTAGATTTTTCCAAGATTCCTTTCATTTATAACTTCAAATATATATTTTTTCCCAAAAAATCTTTGTAAAATTCAATATTTTTCTAGATTTTTCCAAAATTCCTTGCATTTTACCCTTAAATAAGTATTATATCCAATAATGTAACCTATAATTCCATTTTTTTTCTTGAATTTTCCAAGATTCCTTGAATTTATAACCTTAAATATGTATTTCATCCAAAAAAATCACTATTCATTCAATTTTTTCCTGGAATTTTCCAAGATTCCTTGCATGTATGACTTCAAGTATGTATTATTTTCAATAGAATCTGAGTAATATTCAATATTTTTCAAGATTTTTCCAAGATTCCTTTCATTTATAACTTCAATTATGTATTATTTCCAATAGAATCTGAGTAAAATTCAATATTTTTCAAGATTTTTCCAAGATTCCTTTCATTTATAACTTCAAATATATTATTTTCCCAAAAAATCTTTGTAAAATTCAATATTTTTCTAGATTTTTCCAAAATTCCTTGCATTTATACCCTTAAATAAGTATTATATCCAATAATGTAACCTATAATTCCTTTTTTTCTTGAATTTTCCAAGATTCATTTAATTTATAACCTTAAATATGTATTTTATCCAAAAAAGTCACTATTCATTCAAATTTTTCCTGGAATTTTCCAAGATTCCTTGCATATATAACTTCAATTAAGTATTATATCCAATAGAATCTGCGTAAAATTCAATATTTTTCAAGATTTTTCCAAGATTCCTTTCATTTATAACCTTAAATATGTTTCATATCCTATAAAATTACAATTAATTCCATTTTTTTCTGGAATTTTCCAAGGTTCCTTGAGCTTATGACCTAAAATATGTATTATTATCAATAGAATCTTCGTATAATTCAATATTTTTCTGGAATTATCAATGATTAATTGCATTTATAACTTTAAATATGTATTATATCCAATAGAATCTGCGTAAAATTCAATATTTTTCAAGATTTTTCCAAGATTCCTTTCATTTATAACCTTAAATATGTATCATATCCTATAAAATTACAATTAATTCCATTTTTTTCTGGAATTTTCCAAAGTTCCTTGAGCTTATAACCTAAAATATGTATTATTATCAATAGAATCTTCGTATAATTCAATATTATTCTGGAATTTTCCATGATTCCTTGCATTTATAACTTCAATTATGTATTATTTCCAAAAAAATCACTATTCATTCCATTTTTTCCTGGAATTTTCCAAGATTCCTTGCATGTATGACTTCAAGTATGTATTATTTTCAATAGAATCTGAGTAATATTCAATATTTTTCAAGATTTTTCCAAGATTCCTTTCATTTATAACTTCAATTATGTATTATTTCCAAAAAAATCACTATTCATTCCATTTTTTCCTGGAATTTTCCAAGATTCCTTGCATGTATGACTTCAAGTATGTATTATTTTCAATAGAATCACTATATATATTCAATATTTTTCAAGATTTTTCCAAGATTCCTTTCATTTATAACTTCAATTATGTATTATTTCCAAAAAAATCACTATTCATTCCATTTTTTCCTGGAATTTTCCAAGATTCCTTGCATGTATGACTTCAGGTATGTATTATATTCAATAGAATCTCAGTAAAATTCAATATTTTTCAAGATTTATCCAAGATTCCTTTCATTTATAACTTCAAATATATATTTTTTCCCAAAAAATCTTTGTAAAATTCAATATTTTTCATGATTTTTCCAAAATTCCTTGCATTTATACTCTTAAATAAGTATTATATCCAATAATGTAACCTGTAATTCCATTTTTTTCTTGAATTTTCCAAGATTCATTGAATTTATAACCTTAAATATGTATTTTATCTAAAAAAATCACTATTCATTCCATTTTTTCCTGGAATTTTCCAAGATTCCTTGCATTTATAACCTTAAATATGTATCATATCCAATAAAATCACTTATAATTCCATTTTTTCCTGGAATTATAGCGACTGTCATTGAAATATTCAAATATCACGTACCTACCTACCTATAATGTATAAACTATAAATGTATAATTATATAACATTACTTTAATGAATGAATTAATGTTTATTTAGTAGTTTTTAGATAATATGGTACATACTTAATATTTATTATTACACTGCAACGTCTATCACTAAGGATGTTTCCTTGTATCGATAGACGTGAGCCTCTAAATGATTATTTTATATTATTTTTGAAAATTTTAAATTACTTATTGGTACCACTTTATAGATTATAATGTTCAATCCATGAAGATTAGAGATAAGGAGACCAAACTCCTATGAGCCGCCCGTTTATAAAGTGGCCCGACAAAAGTCGCACGGTTATTCTACCACCAGGAGCGCGTCGTTCGATTAGAGGTTTACATTTTACAATTATAGCATGTAGACATGTAGTATTATTATACTATATATAATAGGAATTATGTATGTTTTTCGAATTAAACATGATTTATTATTCCTTGCAAATAATTTATTACTTTATGATTTAGATCAGATCTAAAACATATATACAGAATTAGGGAGATATTGGTTTAAATTGGTTCAATAATAAAAAACAAATATATTATTATAATTAGCTATTAAACACATGGACATAGATGATTTCCATATGATTATTTATTATTGAATTCATCAAAATATTAAATTTATAAATAGACAATGTATACAATGATAAGGTTTCAAATAATTTGTATTATTATTTTGTATTTGTTTGATTATTTAAATACAATAATTATACATAATACCAGAGTAATTTGTATTTTTTATTTTTTTTTACCTAAACATTAAAAATGGTTAAGTGCTGTTTTGTACCAGGGTGTAATACTGGTTATGCTTTAGATGTCAAACAACAAAAATCAATTGGATTAAAAAATAATAGTTTATTTAAAGCACCCAAAGTAAAAAAAAAAAACAAAATATCTTAAGCTTATTTATGAATAATAATTTTCTTATTTAATTATTTGTTACATATGTTATTTAGAATACAGAGCTTTTAGCAAGATTTCATAGAGCCATACCATTTTTCATTAAACTCGTAGTCATAATAGAATATTTTGAATTTTAAACTTTCATAAATATTTCGCAAATATTCATTATTTTGATGAATTTTTGTTCAAAATTTGAACTTCAAATGCTAATAAAAAAAAATTGTGCCTATGTATTCTTATAATTTTTTAATCACTATAAGAATGACATATGAGGAACTTTGTATAAAATTTTCAAGTATTTTGATAGGGCCAAAAAAATTTTATCGTCCCTTCAAAAAAAATTTTTCAGAAAAATTGAAAATTTCAGTTGTCTATAAATAGCTCAAAAAAACTCAAAATATTTTGAAAATTAAATCAAGTAAATAAAATGCCAATCTTAATAACTGGTAAAATGTTCAAGTATCTACGACTTATACTTTTTGAATTATAACAAATATCAAAAATCGTTTGAGGCTAAACCGTTATTTAACGCGGTTTTGTAAAAATTTAAATTTCAAACACTCATAAAAATTTTTTGTCTAAATCCGGTAAAGTTTTTTTTACAGATATTTGAAGAAAAATGTATGGAGAACCTTGTACCAAATTTTCAAAACTTAGTTCTAAAAGAAAAAAAATTTATGATTTTTCAACTTCAAAATTACTTGCAAATTTTCGCGTTTTCGATAGATTTCGTAAAAATTTGAACTATAAACTCTTATAAAAAAAATATCCGTCATTTTTTTTTTGTTTTTCTCGATTTTTTTGAAAACTGTTGGAAAATGTTAACTTTTTACCTCTATAATGCACCAAGGATATTCACTTTTACATCGGAAACTACCCCCATAGTTTGAAATTGGAGCATTATTTCGACTAGTTATGCTGTACACATACACATACACAAAAAAAAAAAAAAAACACACATCATTGTAAAATCAATACATTCATCACTTCGTTCAGAATCTAAAAATATATAAATGGTTTGTTTATAAACTCATATAGTCACATACTCACATGTATATTGTATTTACCTTTTAAGTCATATTTTACTAGTGCTACAAATGTTGTCTTCAAACCTGTTGCAGTAGGTATGCGCTTATATGCTACTTTATTTTATATTGTATATTATATGATGTAAGTCATTTCTCATTGAAAAAATAAGAAAAATTGTCTATGTTAATACACATAGTTCAAAGTTTATGATACAAACATTTTATTAAATGTAGTGCAATTTTAATTTTTACCCACATATTAATAAGATCTATAACATTATAATATAATAGCAACATATGCTAACAGCTATAATAAACATTCCATTTCCCGTATATTATCATTAAATATTTTATGAAATTTGATCATTGCATGATAAATTACTCGTTAGATTTGCATATTAGATACTTGACTAAACAACAAATTATTTTCATCTACATACCAAAATTTCAATGTAGGTATTTAATACTGGCGTAAGATTATATGCTCGTACTTTGGTACCTACCTATATAATATTATCTATATTGGCATACTGTATAGGTACCTATGAGCGCAACGACCCAGGGAAAAGTTAATAGAAAGAATCGTCGAGCTAGGAAAAGAGCTATAGCTCATTGCTCATAAGGGCAAAATGTAACCTAAACGGAACTTAAAAGTACAAATATATATATTATATATATGGCTACCATTGAATTGGCTCCCTAAATTGTAAAATATTATTATTTAACAAAGTGTTTTCATATTTTACGCATTTACTTTTACATCATTAGCATTTTTCATTTTTTAAACACATTATAATATAGTATTCAATCTGAATAATCTGATACTACAATTGCTAAAAAAAAGTTTCAATATAATAAACCACACCGTAAAAAAATTAGAGATAAAATACGATTTTTCATTTAAATTCAAGGTTTCAATTCATAAAGGCATAAAAAATATAAAGCCACAACAATTAATAGTTTAATATACTATTTTTATTTAATTTATTAATTTTTATTGATATATACAATGTATATGTCATACCTAATACAAATATTTTAAAACGACGCGTTCAGCTATTATTTTTTTATAACATCTTATATAATAAATTAGTTTTTGAATAATTGTTTAGCTTTTAATTTTTATCATAAGATTTTTGTATTGTTTTTATTAAATAATTTTGTATAAATGTAACGATGTAAAATATACATTTATTTTGAGGATTATTTTGAATTTACAAGCAGTATCACCAATATATTTATAACGAGTAGGCACCTAAAAATTAAATTTTAAATTTTAAGTCCAAAGTTTTAAAGTATAGGCCTTTTTTCTGTTTACAAGTTCTGTATTTTTATAATAGAATTAACTTTAGATTTGCTACGATCTTCGTCGTCATTTGTGACGGTAAAACACAAACCGTCGTTGCAATCTATCGTTAAACGTATAAAATACTGTACCTATCGGGTAGGTACTTAATACATTTTATCTCTGCACAACCAATAAAGTACTAAAAACGCATACTAATTTTGTGCTTTTAGGTTATCGAAAAGAAAAAGTCGATTTGCGCTTTCGGGTATCCCTAAGAATTGGATAAATTTCCAAAAAAAAAAAACAATAATATAAGTTAAAAAATATGTTTATACTGTCACAATATTATGTCTGTAGGTACAGTCGAAACATAAAATCATAATAAACAAAATTTGTGAGATCGTGATCGCAGCTTGAATCTGCGAAGATGACGCAGTTGCCGATTTTAGTAAAATTAAAAATTCGACCGCGGTATATTGGCGGTAATACCTATATCGGTAGAGGTGGGTGGGTGGTCTTAAGACTCTTGGCGAGACATGGGCGAAGACGCTACGTCAGATATTACTTCTGAACGGTTCGACGGTTTTACGCCGCGGCGGTGACTTTACCATTGTATCGCCGTCATCGGTGTATATAGTATTTAATATATACGTATTTATACATATTTACGTTTAGACATCGGATGACGATTATTATTATTGTTATAAGCACAGGCCGCAGAAGAGATTATTAATTATTTTTCGTAACATCCGTCTTTCGGGGTGAACGAACGCACGCGCGATGAACGGGTGACGGGTGGGCAAACTTATCAAATCGACGGCGCGCGGAGGCATGATTTGTCGCCGTTGTTATTACTATTTCTGGATCCGACTGCAGGGCGGACGGCGCAAAGATTTTTAATCGAAAGATGAAAGTACAATAATACTTTGCGTTCTGTAATATATTATTATTGTGTATACAGGTATAGTAGGTACGCCGCCACGACAATTATCATTGTAATAATAATAATAAATTCCGTCAAAGTTTTTTCTCGTAACTTTCAAAAAAACGTATATATAGTAATAAGTAATTACTATCGTACCGCCGACGTTTACATTGAATTTTTAATATTACCGCCGCGGTGTAGTGCTGGTTTATATACTATTATTACACGCGTTTAGCCGAAGGCGCATCTGTCTATTATTATTATTATTATTAATACTTATATCGCAACCATCGAGAGATAATGAATTGTATAAATTATCATCGTGTAACTACACCCCAAAAATTGTTTTTAGCAAACTGACTTTCGATGTCAATTGTAACTTGAACATTCTGGTAAATTATTAAGAAGTGTTTCAACACCGGTTTTATTGATTTTGGTTTGTGTGAAATGAAATCGAAATTATTATTATTATTATTATTATTATTATTATAAACTGTTTTGAACACGCATCAAATGAAAATTTTATAAGATGCTTGAATTTATTTAGGGACGATACTATTTTAGATATATTAAAGGCATAGGCGCACATTGGGTGTGAATTTAGGGGGAGTTGGAATAATTAATGGTACACTGATCCGTGGGGAATTTAGCCCTACATCCCCCTATACCATAATAAACTTCATTCCAACTATTTTAAATTTTTATAATTAATACTAGAAAATAAAAATAAATATTTAAAAATATTTATATAATAAATTATAATAATATGTAATCACTAATGTTAAACAAGGTTTAATTTTGTGTTTAAATACTTGGTTATTTTACTAATTCACTAAATAATATTAATAATATTTAAATTTGAATCCTATCAATCATGATATTATTTATTAAATCTAAATAAATAAGTAACATATATTATTTTTCTACACTAATATTATAAAGGGGAAAGATTTGATTGTTTGTATTGAATAGGCTCCGAAACTACTGAACCGATTTGACTGAAAATTGGTGGGGAGGTAGCTATTATAATCAGGAAACGGACATAGGATACTTTTTAAAGTGATAGACCTAACCCCGGGAGGTGCTCAAACAGACATTTTGAAATAAATTTATGATGGAAATTTTGGTTTATGATTATTAGTTATGGTTGCTATTAATTACAATAATAATAGTTAGCATGAAAAAAATTATTATCCCTGAAATTGTTATTTTTTTTTTATCTTGGCAATTAATTAATAATATTAAATCATTATTAAATTCACTTGATTTTTCAGGCTGTAATGAATCAATAATAAGCTCGTACGTTGCTATTGATGAAACTTTACCTTATAATAATATATTGACTTAGATGTTGTGGTCAAGTACTTTAACGAATAACAATTATTGATGGAGCTAAGAGTAGCTACAATCCTGTCTTTACTTTTATTATAAATTAAAGCCTATATAGTATATATTATTACGATTTGACGGGATCGTGAATACAGATTTATAAATATTATATTTCTTATATTATAGTACACCTGAGTCTGTGTTGTCTCACTCAATAATGGTCTTATTACTCTGGATATATAATTATATATTAATGCACCTTCTTACCAGATAATTGTCTATGATAAGATGACAGTAAAATCTAAATGAATACGTCGGTATTTAAAAAGATATTGAAATGAAATCAAAAATAATAGTAATTCGGATTTGAATATTAATTTATAACTTCACAACAAGAGAAAGATTAATTATGGTTTTAAATTAAATAAGCTCTGCTTAAAATGAGTAAGACAGTGTATTTATCGCTATGAACAGGCTGGTAGATGGAAGCAGACTGACTTTAGAGCCAAAATGGGGGCTCTACTTATAGTATTGATCTTTTGACTTGTTTTTCCATAATAAGTTATTTAAAATAATAAATATTTTTGTGTAATAAAAACATTTTATTTGATACAGATATAATTAATAAATATATATGTATAATTATTAATAGTGGTGTGCAGTTTTATATAATGTAAAGTTCTGGAGTACAAGTGTTAATTGGTTATTAATATGTTTGGTCTCTGAGATGTAATTAATGTAATAGATTTTTACCTATGAAATCCATACCACTGCACGTTCTAACATTGAAATATTTTGGCATGTCTATCATTCTTCTACGAAACATCAATCCACAACGGCTCTACAACGGCACCAGGCTCACATACAAGAGCAAATAAATATTGAAAAATTATCAAGTGGAACCGAGCAACATGCATCCTTCAATTCTTCCCACTCTTATCGAACGCGACTTGCGCCGATTTCTCTTCCTGGCTTCGATCGGAATATCGATTTCAACAAATATGCATTTCAAATTCAAACTTTGCAGTTTTTGGTACGACTCGCCTTTGCAATGACCATAAACAAAGCACAAATACAATCACTACAAGTGTGTGGACTGAATTTGGAAAATCCATATGCTTCTCACATGGACACTGGGCAGCTGTATATGGCATGCTCACATGCTCACAATAAGTAGGAAAACTTTCAGATTTATTTGTGTACGCACTAGAAGGAAGAACAAAAAATATTGTGTATCCAGAAGCACTTCAATTAATATAATTTAATTGAATACTTGAATTGTCAGACTTTTATCAATAAAACGAATAAAATTACATAATGATAATATACTAAATTGTATATCGTTGTAAGATTATTACTTAATATATTTTAATTTAATATAACTATATACTTTTATATTTAGAGCTATATAAAAAATAAAAATATACTGCTAGCATAATCACAGGTAACGAATTTAAAACACAGTTTGAGACATTAAGAGGTAGGATTAATAACGACCCACGAAGTGCACAGGTTCAGATAGTATGATAATATATTAATTAGTGTGATCAATGTGAAGAAATGTCACAAACAGAATCTATTTATTAAGAAAAATATTCTCGAAAATATTATAATCCATAAATCCAATATATAAGTGACATATTACTTATTATTTGAATATCTTCAGGTACCAATTCAACTCAACATAATATATTGTGCTTTAAATGCAGTATTTAGATGAGGGCGGGGTGTTGATTTAAAGCTTGGGAATTCTAAATACTTCCTAGCACTCCATATGTGCGCTTATGTATATAGATATCTTCTATCTGTCTAAAGTGCTTTAGGAATATTTCTAAATTATAAAAGTACAAAAAAAAAAAACTAAAAGTTTGTCGATTTTGCGTGCTTATCGTTTGTGTCCAGAAAACGCCTTTGAGTCAGGATTAAAATCATCGTTTTGATAGGTAGCAATTACTGCTGAAGTCTATATTATGATTCATTATCTATGTAGTCTATTCTTCATTGATTGAGTTACAAATTTTAGACACTTGGAATTATTTGAAACATCGCGAGACATTCAACACAGATAAAACACAAATTAATTTTCTATTTCAACTGTGTTGAGAAATGGCAAACCAAAAACGCACTTTAAAAATGTGCTCATCTCGGAAACTTGACTATTAGGTATATATTCTATGGATAAACCGAGTTCTTGAATTAGTTGAAATTTTAGCCACTGACTTTGACCGAGATGAAAGCGACAGCCTTCACAAATTTCTCGATTTGAATTTATAAAAACTTTTTTATTTCGAACGACAAAACAACATATTAATTTATTCTCATGTAAAATATCGATTTGAATTTATCGACACACTACTTACTGTGTATACGACTTAACAAAATAGCTGTCACTGCAGAACTCGCATGTATTCCAATCTTATTATTTGGACATAACTGGCGTACGAGATATTTCTACGCCTCTACGGGACACGACTCGTTAATTCAACAGCACCGTTGTGTTTACGGTCTGAGATCACTATGGTATATAACTATAATACATTATGATGTAATAATGTTTGTTTAAACTATAAACGGGACCGAGTGCGGTGGCAACGCGCGGCGTCTCCGTCGGAATAATACCGTTGCTCGGCGCCTCCGCAGAGTGAACGCGACAAACAAATGGAGGCGATGATTATCGTGGCGAGTCTCTTGTGGTTGCCGTCGGACACCGGTCAGCTGATTTCTTCCATGGCCGCAAGACCGGCGGCCGCGGCGACGACGACGACGATCGCGGCCACCACCGAGTCCACCGAAGACGCGATTGACGTTATGGACGCGACGACGACGACGACGAAGGCGGCGAAGAGGAAAACTTCCGGCGCCGCCCAGTTTTCCGTGCAAATGATCCTGCCTTTCAGCAAGTCCACCATCCGGTACAGTTATACGGAACCGTCGGGGTCGGCCACCTCGGCCAGGACTCCGGTCCAGACGGTGGACGTCGATCAGGCGCACAGCATGAGCGTGTCGCCCTACGGTTGCGGCAGCACCAACTCCGAGAGGGGCACCGGCAGCCAGCGAAAGCGGAAACGGTTGCGATGGAAGACTACGACGACGGGGGCGGCTCAGACCAACACGGTGATGCCGTTGCCCGGATATCCGACCAACGACCGTGGCCGCGGCATGGTGTTCGAAGCGGCTGCTGAACAGTTGGACCAGCTGTATACCGTCAGCCGGGTGGACGCCGCGGCCGGCAGCACCGCGGACGACGGAGAAGCGAGCGGCGAAGGCGGCACTACCGACTCCGCCGCAGACGGTACCGCGAAACGATGACGCTACCGACAGCATCGCCGGCCACCGTGGTCCCGAGTGTTACTGTATTTATTTAATTGTGTTAATATTGTGTTTACGTCGTGTTCTTGTCGTAATACTTATATTTAAAAAATATGTCAATTCAGTTCTCTCGTCGAAACCGTTTTTGTTTATCCACCATGGCGGATCTCAACCTTTTTTTTCTGATTCGTGTTATCCTTAACCACGAGAACCATTTTTATTAATCATTTATAGCTCGTTTACTTTCCACCATCAAATAATATTAAACGTTATAATAAACAAATTTTAGCGGAGTTGTAGAGTAAATAAGTTGTTGAATAAAATATATTGACATTCTCAAATGTTTAAATCGACGACTTAAATGCACCTATAAATTTAAGCTGGACCGTTCAGTTTGACGGTTACAGTCATCCCTTAGCGCCATGGAAATAAAAGGATTCCAAAACCTGCAAATCGTACTGGAAAATAATATTTTAAAGATATTTGTACGGTCTGTATATAAAAGTGTCTTTTTATGATTTCCAAAATGACAAGTTAAAAGTTAGCAAATAGTGAAATGCATTTTAAATAAAATAATACATACGTTTTACTACTAATCTACTGTACATTTTGCTTGAAATAATAATTCACAAAAAACCTATACTAACCTTAAAAATATATAGGAGTAATTTAAAGATATAAAATATATGGTACATCCATTTAGTGTGCTCTATTTTATTAGTATAGATGCTATGTACTTTTTATGTAAGTTAAGTTAGAAAAAAATTTCTAAACCACTGGCAGCTTGAAAATATATATAGCAATAAATTAACAGCTAATTTAACGGTTAGGTTACTTTGTTTTGGTTACAATCCATTACATAACTTATCCTTAATCTAAATATATAGTACACACCTATAATATGTATAAATCATGTAGTCGTATAAGTTACATACAACAGTATTAGTTAAAGACAATTAGTAAGTAGTCAACACTGATTCATCATTGAATTCAATAATAGTCTGTCTTTTACGTGATGTGAACAATCCATTTTTACTTAAAATATGTATTTATATTTTTATCTTACTAGCTATAATATTGAACTCTTGAGTTGATATAATTAATTTCTTTGACATTTTTATCTATAATAGGTTAAATAGGTTGGTTTAGTTTTTGGTTTTCAAACAATTAATGTTACCTATTTAGTATTTGGATAAAAAATATCACAGTATGCCTATTATATATTTATTAAACAAATAACAATATTTTATGAAAAGTCATGTTAGAAATTTGTACACAAAATATCAAAGCATTGGATTAATATTATAGTACGTATTTAAACAATATACAGAAGCCTAGTCAGCAGTTTATTCGTTTGTTTGGTAAGTTTGGTTATTTGAATTTAAATTAGATTTTTTAATTATTATTCATCGTCATTTATTTTTATCTGATTGTGTTTGTAGTCCTTACATATTTTATTTTATCATGATTTTTAAAATATTTTTTTAATTATATTCTTAATAAAATCTTTGTAAAAATTGGTCACATGCTTTTTGTTAATTCTTTTTGTATACCTATATTCTTATTAAAACGGAAAACTCGTTTATTTCAAGTCTTTCTTAATTTTTATCTCTATCTGCACATACACTGAAAATACTTCATACTTTATAAAATGTCTATGATAATTTTAGGACATGAATTTAATTATTTTACATACCATTAAATTGCATGATTAACTTAAAATAAGTGAAGTAAGAAAGGTCCAAGTCATTATAATCTAACACAATTAATTAATAATTGTTATTTTGATTATTTTTGTAAATTTTATAATTAGTGCATATTAAAATAGTTTTCTTATAGGTTTTAAATAGGTATTATTTGATTGAATATTTATTGAAAAAATTATAGATTTAGCATTTTAAGTAAATACATATAATATTTTAACAGTTAATACCAATGTTTCATTATTAAAGTTTATTTTTAATAAATTATTTTATAAAAAAAAAAAAAATACATTTTTTTATAATATTATGACGCTTACATATTTTTATTTTCATAATATATTTTTTATGAAAATTTTAAAATTTTAATTTGTTTTTGTATACTTTTGATACTTAACACATCAGTATTTTTCGAGTATATTTGTATTTATAATTGTAAATTTATCTTAAAATTTGATAACTGGTGTATACTTCAGTATATACTTATTTCTTTAATTTCGAGCGCATAAATTAATGCATATTTCATTGTATTTAAATATACTAAATTGGTAATTTAGAAACACTTATGATACTACACAGAACCATAATATCGTGCAATAATACGCTAAAATATATACAAGCTAATGTTATGATGATGTATACAATTTTGAAATAAAGCAAACCATCTAAGAAGAAATATTTATTAGTTTATGGTAAAAAACTAAAAACTAAAACTTTAATCGCTATTTAAATTCTACGATTTATTACAACTTTTTTTTTTAAATTCACTCTTTTTTTATTGTAAATCATTAAAAAAGAAACCTGAGTACAAACAGAGCGTCAAACAAAAGAAACAAGCATTTTTTATTTTATTTTTTTAAAGGAAAGGCGTAATTTATTGATTTGTTTTAGCCTACAGCCGAGGGATGAGACCTCTTATCGGTGTTTTTTAAAATTTGCGATCCGAGACATTTCTCCATCCACGTCGTTTAGTCTTAAAAAAAAATCTCACATTTTAGGGTTGACTAATGTTTCTATTATTTTTAATATAACTACAATAAAATGTAAAGTAAATACTCGTTTTATTATTATTTATTGAACTATTATAAATTCTTGAAACATAATATTATTCATTATTATTATTAAATAGGTATATTTTACTTCACACATAAATAGAAGTCAAATATGTTTTGAAATAAAAGTATAATGGTCACGGGCACATCCTGTGCATTACTATACCGTTACGGTCAGCCGCACAAATTTAATTTAATTTATGTGCTTAAGGACACAATTGATAAATATAGCTTATATTATATATAAGTATGATATTGCACTTTTTATGATTATCAATGTTATTCGTTTCATGAATTTGAAAATTCCTTATATTTTCTGAGATATTATGGTGCATGATAAAAATGAATCATGCTGTATATACGCAAAGCCACACTCATTTAGGGTGTACCGTATATAAATATATAATACACACGTATTGTGTGTATCGCGGTATTTCTAGGGTTATACACCTGTGTTATAAGGATTTTTGCTTATATTTTACTAGGGCGTGGGTGGAAAATCGGACGCTGCAACAGAAGGCTTTACGTGAATCATCAAATTCTAATCAACGATTGCAGTACATATACACAATATATATAGCAAAATCTCTCGTGCACTAAATCACACACGTCGTCGTCTTCGTGTCGTAGGTTAGTCCAGGTTGGGGGAGGGTGGGAGAGATAGTGGAAGAGAAGAAAAGAGAGAGAAAACGAGCACAGTAGAAAGCTAAAGGTTACTTTAAAGGCTCACTAACCCCCTCATCCTCTATATCGCTCACACATCATGCACCTAACCCTGCGAGTATTTCACTATACTACTACTACTACTATACTACTACTACGACGACGACGACGACTCCTGTTACAACAGCAGCAAAACTTTATATAAAACGTTAGTTTCAAGCACCCCGAAATTTTGTAAAACACAATAAATATATATACGGCGGCAAAATATGCACCGATGTACGCGCATATATAGGTATGCCAGCAATCCGCACTCGCCCTCCCCGCTTTGGCCGGACATCTGTTACCTATAAATAAAATACGCCGTCGGCGCTCATTATTTCCAAATTACACAACCACCCCCTCCCTCACATAGGTAACCGTTTAATTTTTCGACTAAGGCGCGTCCGCCCGCACCTGGCACGCCTTTTCGGTACTTGTAGTGCGTATATAATAATATGTATTTACTATATATAATATTATACAGGGTGGCTTGCCGAGATTTCCTGTTTTGACTTACGCGAAGGAAGTTGCAATCGACTACTACTCGTCGTAGTCATCATAATATATTTATAAACGTTTATATATTATGTATACAGGTTAATATAAAACAGTATAATATTATGATATCGTTTTTCTTTTACTAATTTTTCTATGCATTTATAGTAATTGATAATTGTACCTATTTGAGAAAAAATATAACAAGACTGGGCGAGTTTTTGAATCACTAATTTTACTGTTTACGATAGGGATGATAAATTTATTGTACAGAGCCATTCTAATGCTGCAAACGCGTAAATATTGACCATGTAAAAAAAAAAAATTTACAAAATCTTAAAAATACACGTTATCGCTTAAATGTGTTCAAGGGTCACAGATATTATATAAAGACTGCGACGGGTCGTGGATTGAATACCGCCCTAGTCAGTGGTCAAGGCAGTGTTTTATGTGCACCATGGCTATAAAAATTTCAATAATAAAAAAAGACTTCGGTTCACGTCATATTATTATATTGTAACGATACGTACATTGTACATGATACGCCGACCGCGTCAGCGCTCTTTGAGAAAAATAATATATTATGGTGTTATTATGCCATACAATGTGTATGTCGTCTGTACAATATTGTGATATTGTTATGTAGGTACCTGCTACGATTGACGACGAGACATTAACTTACGCGTTCATCATATTATTATACTTAGGTACTCCATACTTGCGGAATATTACATACTACGCTAGTGGTTGCTCTCTCTGTGTTGCTTGGTCTTTATAGGGGTAAAGAGGTGATTTTTTATACGACGTGAGACGAAGCATGTGTGTAATATACGTTGCGGATATCTCCGGTTTTGTATTGATTAAAAATGATTGTCGTGTCGAGAAAAACCGAAAGAAAAATTAATAAATTATTATACATATTTTGTTTTTCATAAATCAGTGTTGGACAAAGATAACGATTGTAAAAATTTAAAAATATCGAAAATATATAAAAATATGAATACAATATCATCGTATGTCAGTATATATTTTTATTATTTTATACACATGTACTTATTGATATAAATATTTTTTTTTAGTCATAAAATTATTATGACGAATAAACGATGATATTTTCGACGCTGTCAAATCTTAGTATAATATACTTATCAGTGGCGTAGCTAGTATTTTTCCTTGTGGTCTAATAATTTTTTATACAGTGGAGGTGGTTTAATAATTAAATCTCTATTATAAATCTGGCAAAGGCATGCCAATGCCACGGTCGTGGGTATACAACATTTTAGACTAGCAATCTTCATAGTTCATACAAATTACAGTTTAAATGTATCGTTAAGTCTTATGTATAATACCTACAACACACTAAAAGCCTTTCATATATTTTCATCAAATTTCTGGCATGGTTGAGCGCCGTCTGGCTACGCCACTGGCATGTATACTATTTTAGTATTTTCCATATAAAATAACAAAATTGTTTATCCAGGATTAACATTTACCTATTAGACCAGCATTTAGACGTTTTTTTAATTAGACAGATTGCAAGAAATACACTATATATAGTATTAGTATATATAGATTGTATGGATACAAAACTAAAAATAAAACAAATTCGGAGGTAATATCCATCTAGAATAATTATATGATATCCACTGCTTTTTATTTTATATATTAACGTTAAATTGTGCTTTATTCCATCGAAGCGACCGCCTTTGCTGTTCCGTTATTCTGATGTCCCTCTCATATCAAATTTCATAATTTTATTTTCGTTATCTATTATACTAATAATAATAATGAAAATGTTGGCATTTGTCAAAGGTAGGTCAGTGTCTTAAAAGTGTTCAACGTGTTTTCGAATTTTTTTTTCAATTGAACTTAAAATACAAGTTGGCCGTTTCTGACTGATGCAACGTAGGTATTATGTTGGTACATTATAAATAATAATTATAATATAACGCACACTTTTTTTCCGCACGCATAGAAACATAGACATTAATATTAATTAATACCACAATACACATCAGAGTTATAAATTGACTGGTGAATACAAAATATTCGAACGTATACGATAACCAAATTCTTGCGTGATTCAAATTCCTCGCCTGCAGCAGGATCAGGCGGAATTTATTATGACGCGTATACTACACTGCAGCCGAGTGTGTTTACGGTTATAGTCGGTATAATGTGTGTGTGTTGTCGCTGCGATGACGAGGACAGTTGTCGACGACGACACGCGAGACGAACGGGAAATGGAAATTCGACGACGGCGGGGTTGGCGGCGCGGCGTTTCCGCGCTTCCTCGTCGTACTTCCGGCCCGTGGCCCATAAACCGATTATTGGACTAGCTATGATACTATATAATATTACACACACACACACACACACACACACATATATATATATTATATAATGTTATTATGTGAGACGGACTCGGACTCGGGCGCTGTGCGTGCATTATTTATAATAGCGGTCGTCTCGTCGCGTACACGATGAGTGTTTTAATCGAGCTCGTTAACTGGGCGCGTAGAAAGTTACGCGGGCACGTACACACACACAAACACACGCATTTATACGTGAGCTCGAAACCATATTATTATATATATATACGCGTATTTTCCGCGCTCGCGTATCGCATATAATAATAATATAACAGCAGCAGCAGTGTAATAGTAATAATATGGAGATGTCATCTCTGCGTGCGTGTCGCCCACACCGCGCGTATTCTCCGCCGCCGTGATCCCATTACCGGTCGCCTTGCAGCGAAGACGACGAGGAGAGCCGGAACGACGCCGGAAACTCGGAACGGGTGGCGAGAACAACAACTTAGTTATCGTCGTCTCTTACTTGTTATAATAACCTCGTCGTCCTCCACCCCCAGCGACGTATCCTATATGTGTGTCCTTTGCGTACCTCCGCCAAAAGTGATATTGTGTGTATGTGTGCGGTGCGTGTGAAGGATTCGCAAAAGCGCCTAACCTATACCCGGCCGTGTACAATACGAGCAATAATTGTGCGAAAAAGACCGTTGCAGCATTTTAATGCACACTGTATACGACCACCACGCTCTTCCGTCGTGTAGACTTTGCAATATTATTATATCGTATAACTCGGTCCATATTGTTATCGTGTTGCGGTGCGTCTGCTGTCGTGTATTATTATTCCGTAGTTACGTCAGTTCGTGTTGTATGTCATTTAAAGGTATATCATGACTAGGGCTAAGATTTATAATACGAGCATTGGTTTTATATTTTAGCAATGGCCTTTTTCGGAAAATGTTGTTGGAGAAATGTTCACGCGAATCACTTCTTTTTTTGGTGACGATTATCTATTCTTATTGTGTATTTTGCACATTTTAATTTTAAACCCCTAAATTAAATTTAGTGTAAGTAATAAAGTATCTTATAGGATGACACGATTTCAGTTTTCCCGTATAACAATATTGTCATTTTTCTTATATGCATTTCTGTTAGTATATAGGAATATTTCAGAGTATTTTCGGAACTTATTTTTTTGGAAATAACTAGCAAATAACTAGTCAAGTGTTTTAAAAGTTGTATTTGTATGAGTTTATAATACAAATAGATACGTGTACAATGACAATTTACAAGCACTTCAGTGAGACTCTGATTGGTGACATCATACGTAATGTGTATCAGCGTAATATACCAGCTGCGCAGTTCAGGAAGCTTAAAAGGAGGACGGTGGTGTTAATGAAACACCTAAGAATTAAAAACCACAAAAATGTTATTTACTTTCACATTTGTGTAATAGTTTTAAATTTACCTGTATTTTTATGCACATACTGTTTCACCGTTTTTTATTTCTAATTTTATAAAAGAAACAAAATTTACAGCATAAAAATATTACAACCTAGTCAAATTAGTAAATTAGTTAATTAATTTCTTTGTGTTATATAATGTATGTATGATCTGTATCATGTTGTTATCTATTGAAATTATGATTGATAGTCGGTGGGGTGCAAATCTCCTATGGTATAATACATGATTACTATAACGTCTCTAACTGTTTTCACATCAATTGAACTTTAAGTCTGAGGGTGTTCCTGAACTGCACTAGAGGATGATGTATTCGCCGGAGAAATAGCAAAATCATACGTCAACGTAATAATTACGAATAGGTATTGTAATATAAACACATGCTGCTGTGGCGACGGTTTGTAATTATCGAACTTATTGTTTTGTGAGGTGTTTATTATATTACTATTCCAATGGAATTAAGTAACACGGTGAAAAAGACGTAACTACATCCATTAGTGAATTTTCCATCAAACAAGACACGTGATCTAGACGTAATGCATGTACTGTAGAATATCTTTGTGCATCAGCCATCAAGAAAACTTGAGAGACACCCGTTTCATCACTCGTCATACATTAAATAAAATTTGCATTACAATAATGTTATCCACATCCATCTAGTACCTATGCACAATATATTACTGTATTATTATTGAAATTTATTTCCGTAAATAAAGATTGTATGCATTATGCTTATTATGAATGGTCACAGCTAATATATTGCTGCGAATATTCGTATTTACATAACTCGTGTCGCAATGATACTACAATTATTTGTTATACATATTTTACTTTATTATTATTTGCACTTTATTAGTGCAAACTTATTGTATGTAAAAGTACGGTGAAAGAAATAATTTTATTGAAATTCGAGAATTTGTTTTCCTTTATATAGCAGATTTTAAATTTTCTTTTTTTTCTATTAAATTTTTTTTTCACCAGATATGATATTTTCATCTCAATTTATGCGTGTTGCTGATAAAAAGGTACACAAGAATTATAAAAAAAAACGCTATGATTCTTTCTTATAACTATTTTTGGTACGACGAAACTATAACATGTGAAAAACTGAATACGATTTGTGAAGCGAGCAGTATCACTCGTGTAATTGATAAACTGGGGATATCCCGAGTGTGTTCCATTATTTATTTTTTTCAAACTTTTGTATAACTCTACCGTGTTGGTAGTCAGTTTTATTGTCAAATTATATTGAATGATCCGTGTGCTTTCGAGATTTGATTAGTCTGTTCATTTTGACACGCTTAAAGAGTGGGTAAACAAAGCTTTATAAATATAATAAAATGCCAGTCTCACGTCTTATGGTAAGCATATATATAGTGGAACCGTATTTAAAATTTGTAGTGGAGAAGAGATTACAATTTAGATAAAAAAGATATTGGTAAATATTTTGTTAAAATTACATATTTAAGCGTTGTAAAATGATGTTCATATTTTTTTTTTATAATTTAAAAACATAATTTGTGCTATCTTAAAACGTTTGCATATATTTCGAATCAAATATAAATAATTTCATAAATGCAATTTTATGGGTAAAAATTAATACAATCACTGGTTATATTAATAAAAAATTAAATCAACCAACTATAATTCTAATATATAAAAAAATATTTTAATAGCTATACTAAAAAATCAAAATATTAAATACCTATACTTACTTATTAATTAGGCTGTCAGCCTGTCTTTTCTCAGGATCATTTTTCATACATAAGGAATAACGCAATAGCATTGAATTCAAATTTAATACATCCGTTGCAGCAATCCGCTCGACACCTACTGCACAGCCGAGTGGTGTCCACTCCACTTTCTCACCATTTTACACATTTAGTTAATATGATGCCTAGAGAGAAAAGCGTTGAAATTACCTAGAAAACGCTTGTTGGCGGGCCGTATTTCTAGAATAATGTGCGGTTTCTAATGCTCTTCGTCGTAATGTTAACTTATTCAACCTTGCACGGCGTGCAAGTGATTTCGGTTAACCACGACTACTGTGTTCAGATAGAATATTATACATAATATACATATTAGGTATATACATGGTGTATAATTTATTAAGTATGTGATGACGAAGACTGTCGTAAAATTAGTATCTATACGGAAGTACCTATACATTACACGAAATTATTATTATTACCCTATCGTTGTTGCTGTGCATTATTATTTATTATTAATATGTTTTGATTACTTAATGATGACACATGATGTTCAGTGGTTGCTATAAAGATTAAAGGATAATATTTTTGTAAGATGTATATTTTATATTGGTGGTGACCAATGTGTGGTCATACATGTGTATATAGAAGATAGAGGTCTATGGGGAAACCGGGATTTTTCCGATGTGCTACAATTCGTAATTACGCATTTTTGGAATAGGTACTTTTTTATTTGTTTGATGCCATGACGATTAATACAAGCATGGTTGGTAGGTTGGTTATAAAATTATTAAGGGTCATGAAACTATTATATTAGGAATTAGAGCAGTGATTTTCAATCTTTTTAGGACCCAATATTTTCCCCTGAAAACTTTCGCGACGCATATGATTTTACTCTTACAGGATGTAGTTTTAAAAAATCAAAGTTGATTTATTGCTTTTACTACTTATTAGTTATTACTTTATACTTTATAAAGTTTATAGGTTTGTAATGAATATAATTTTATTAATGTATTTTTAATATTAAGGCGTGTACAAAGTGTGTGCTTGTTTCCTGCTGTGGTTTATAACAGCAACTTTTAATTTAAATAGTTTATGTTTATACGAAATAAAATATTATAAATATCTTAGAATTTCTATAATTAATAAAATTCTCAAAACCCTCTAGTGGGTTGCGACCTACAGTTTGAAAAATGCTGAATTAGAGATTACGAGTGTAATATTATAATTAAAAAAATATATAAAAATTACAAGTATTATGTTTATAAGTAGGTACATAATATTAGATTTAGTAGCGATTTTACAATAATGTGTGTTTTGTGTGTCTGAAGTCACCTTTTATGGTAGAAAATGTGAACAAAATTTCAACTAAAATTATTTTTTCTTATGAAAAGTGAATCTAGTTGAATGTAAACAATTCCCAATAAACATATCTTGTTCATTGATAAAAATAAAAATTTGGTAAAACAGGAATTTTTATGCTAAAAATTATTATAAATTATTATATTTTATCTACACATTGTCACAATGAAATTGTCAATACATATTTTAGATTAATTTTATGACATTATTAATTTATACCACATGAATCTATTTACAACGTTCTAAGGTAAGTTGGAATTCTAAATGTTCAACATGGGTATTTTTTTAAACGATATACCTACTTTATTTTAACACATGACTTGAATTCACCGAATTTTTAAGTGTATTTGATCTATAAAATATTGTCCTTAATTCAAAATTTTCCGAATGACAGACATTTTTTTTTAACTGTTATATTTAAATATTTAATATTTCTATTCATAATTTGGTGCCTAGAGTTAAAAACAAAATTGTTCTAAAGAGAGTGAAGGGTATAGTTTCAAAATGTAAGACAATTTAATAAGAAAAATAGTTCAAAATAATTGAGAAATCCAAAACCATAAAAAAATAAAAAATAAAATAGTGATGAGCCATCTCATTGATGACTGAATCATTCAGAGAATTTGGAGTTCAGAACAAAGTGTAATTATAAGACGAATTAACTTAAAAGGAATACCGAAAGTGTAAAAAAATTAGAATATTTCACAAAACGTTTGTTCTAGTAGTAGGTACCTCCTAGATCCTCCCACCACAAACCTCATTTAAATACTTTTAATTTAATTATTAATAATATCGTGTCACGCTGTATAACACAATACAATATACTCGTATGTATCATTTAATCGGTGTCACGTCGTCTTTTGCAAGACCTACGCGTTTTGTATCGCGAACAACGATCGGTCACGGATTATTTGTGAGTATTATTTTATGTCACTACGAGTTTATATATATATGTATTAACACGAATAATATCGTTATTGTTATTTCGACTGAAACAAAAATATTATTATGTCCACTCCCACAAACGATATAAACCCTAGTCCGCGGATCAAGGTTAGATACATCGCACGCGTGTGTTACTCGTAGCGTAACTGCCGCGGCGTGACGAGATTACTCGCTTTCTCTATATATAGGTATTAAAGACGCGTGTGTAATATAGCTCGGACGACAGAAATTTTATGTTTTTAGTCTCTTCTCGATACTGTTTTCATGCGATCGGCAAGACGTTTCAAGGGTGGTCTCTGTAAGTGTAGACCATACACACACATACACACAAACACAAAAATGTCTTACCAGATATTCATCGGGCACACGTTATTGGCGTATATGGTCGTCACCGGTCATCGGATAAGAATCACAGTTTAGTATATAATATATTGTTATGTGCGTATTTACTATACTGTGATAACGAGAGTGCGAGTGTTCGACAGCCGTTTAGGGGCCCAATAATACTTTTATACGTTGTATAGGTATAAAAAATACAACTGCAGTTAAGCTGCACAAAGCTTGGACAGAGACAGACCCGTGGCGGCTGCGACCGCGTATAATAACGACGTCGCGGGAGATTATAGTGTCACTCGATCGGTGAAGACAGCGATTCACTCGAACGACGACGATAGCAATATAATGGTTGAAATATCTATATAATAATATTGCCTATTGTACGTTAATATAACAGTTTTTTTTTTTTGAAAATTGTATAAAATAATATTATTTTATCGATTTAACAAAAAATGTATGATAATTTAATTTCATCATCATAATAATTAGTATACCTCACCGAGATGATTTTATTTTAAATTAAAGCTGGTAGAAAATAGTCAATTGTCGTGAAACAGAAAAGACAATTAAGAGACAACTTTTGGATAAGTTGTTCTTTCCTTATAATGCCGTAGATGAAGTATAATATATAATAATATAATAATAATATATAATCAACAAAATTAATTTTTGTTTAAAAAAAATTATTTAAGTAAAATTTATCCAAGATGATTCACAAAACATATTTTATTCTCATTTTCCTTTAATAATGAATTTATTTAAATTCTGAATTTTTGAATTGTTATACTATTTAAAACATGAACTATGGCGCTTATTTTTATTATGTAATATCCAATCTTTTTAATGAAATTGTTAAGCAGATACATTTTTGGAAAATGTTGATTTATCATCTAAAAAAAGTTTAAACGATTAATGTAATGAGTTTCTGCAGTGTTATTACAATGTAAACACTAAAAATATATGTCCTTAAAATAGATTTGTAAAAGTATAAAATTGTTACTAGTTATTTCCCCTAAGAAGGTCAAATTTAGACGGAGGCCGTCTGTTAGTTGTTACCGACCCCTGCTATACAGGTGCATCAAATTTTTTCAAAAAAGTCATATAATTAGTTGAATCAATGATTGCAGAAACGTCACAAGTCACATATTTTATTTTTAAATTCATTTTGTTTTCAAAATTATATATACTGTACAGTTTTTATTAATTATCCAAAAGTTTTAAATAATTGACTCATAACGTTTTTGCGATTATCGATTCAGTTTCTTATTTGGAAAAATATAGAGGTGTTTATTTGTAAATGTGAAATTGATATTGCAATAGAAACACTTGGTACACATTGAAATCCTTAAAAAATTATAATATTATTATATAATATAATTGAAATTTCAAAAAATAGAGTTTAAATAAATTGTAAAGTTAGTGAAAATGTATCTATATTACTAGCCATATAATCGACCATATCATAAAGATCAACATTTTAATCGTACTAAAAATATAAATATTTTAATGAAGTTTGTCATTACATAAAACGTCTTCAGAAAAATATTTATAAGTGGATAGTGGATACCGCTCTGCTGTATATTAACTATCTAGTAGATTACTGTAATTAATATATTAAATTCGAATTCAATGATAGGTATATCATTAATCATTATATACGAAAAACGATTCTGTATGTCAGTTTTAATAACTATATTTTATGAAATTTTCAGTTTTTTTCTATAAACATCGATAAGAAATTATTTTCATGCTCAAATTTTTTAAAAAATTAACACCCTGAAAAGTTATTTTTATAGGCGTATCCAAATATAAAAAACACATGGGAACAATTTTGTTTTTCTATTCATAGATTTTAAGTCAGAATTTCGACAAAATTCGTCAAAATCACAAAAACTTGCAAACAATATTAAGTAGTTAAAAATTCATAAAATTTTTATTTTCTATCTAAGTTTTGAAAATTTAATACTAATAATTACTAATAATTTAATAATTTGTAAGTAATACACAGAAAAAAATATTTAGATAGATTGACCATTTTTAAAGTTAGTTCAACTTTAAATTCTAGTTATATATGTGACAATCAGATAATTAGTTAGTATCACCAATTAATTTTAGTTGAATTTATTGTGATATTAAACAAAATTTAGGTTAGATCAATTAATTTTTTAGTTGTTACAGCTATTTATTATGGTAAAATTTATTGTGATATAAACAAAAATTAATTTAGGTTAGATCAACCAATTTTTAGTTGTCACAGCTATTTATTATAGTTAAATGTATAGTAATATCGAAAGAAAATTTTAGGTTACATCAACCAATTTTTAGTTGTTACAACTATTCATTTCAGTGGCGTATTTAGGGAGGGAGGTTTCGGTATGGATGATAGATCCCCCCTGATTTCTTACTTGTTAGTAATTTATAACATTGTGATGTTGATGGTAAGTTAACTAATCCCTTAGGAAAATTAAATGTTTTCCAACATATATCCCTCCCCTTGAAAAAATCTTAAGTACGCCACTATTTCATTTAGAACAAATTTATAGCAATATTGACAATTTTCTTCTGTTAACTTTTTTCTTTTAATCTTCCTTTTAATAATTTGCATTACCATATTAAATACAACTTCTTTCAAAGTTCTTTTAACATCAATTCAGTGAGAGACATTGGTGTTTCACTATCAATACATTCATCTAAATACAAATAAGTAATTAAGTAAATAATACACCTAATATATACTTTTATATTTAAATGTTTATGTTGGGAATGAACTCATTTTCAATGTTAATGATTTATCTGACTGTTATTATTTAAATAATTACATTTACCTTTAAATTTGTCAATACAATTTTCCAATTTCCACTCTTTTAATTTAGATATGGTAAACCCGTCAGCCATTTTAAAATTTCCAAACTATTCAAATAATAAATTTTAATGTGTAATACCAGCATTATATTAACCATGGTGCACCACTTTTTACAAATTTTCACGAAATAACTAAAAAAATTTTATATTTTTTTACCAAATAACTTATTTTTAAATATTTTTTACCTTAAAAATTGTTTTAAATTATTTTTTAACTAAATTTTTTTAATTTTTTACCAAATAACTTATTTTTTAAATATTTTTTATCTTACACTTTTTATATTTTTTATCTAAGAAATTGTGTTAAATTATTTTTTAACTAAATTTTTTTTTTACAATTTTACTTAAAAAATATCGTTTTTAAATATATTTTTAATAAATAATAATATAATACAAAAAATAATTAATATGATTAAGCACTCAGTACTTAACTATCATAATCAATAAAATCGGCCTTTGTCTTTAATGTGTCGCAAAATCACATCATTTACTATTGTAAACAACTGTCAACTTAACGACCATCTTTAAAAATTAATACTTTAGTAAGTCAACAAAAATATATATAGGTACATTTATACTTACATGTATACAAATGATAGCAAAAACGTATTGATGTCAGGTGACAAATTTACAAGTGACAATTGAAAAATTAAAATTTAACACTTTTAAAGAAAATTTAAATTTCAAATGACGCAATGAAGATGATGAATGCGGGAAAAAGAACAAAACAGTAAAAAGAAAAACCGATTTTTCGATCACTCAGTCACTGCCATGGTGGTAAAAAACCCGAAATAGGTAAAAATAACAGTGTAACCGCGAGTCGTTGTCAGATGTAGTAATGTGATAATTACTATAACAATTCAAACAATAATAAAATAGGTATTAAAATCTTTTAGTCGTAATTACCAAAATATAGGTAAAAAAAACTAAAATTTTTCACCTATAATTTTATAGTTAGGCTTACCATCTAAAGTTAATATTTCTTACTATAATTTCGAAAAATTAACTAAATATTTTTCAACTAAAATATTTTAGAAAATATTTTTTCAGTGTAGTATTTTATTATAATTTAAACATTTTATTTGTGGGAACTTAAATGTTTATATATTTTATATTATTATGAATTTTAATATATCCTATAATATTTTTGATTTATTTAAAAGCTTATCTGTACTATGAATTTATTTTTATTATGTCACTGTTATTTACAAAAAGATGTAATTAAATCTATGGGTATTTGTTTTTGAATTACAACAGAAAATATAAAATTGATTTTGTCGAATACTGATTCGCATAAAAATTCATGTTTTTCTTGATTTATTTTGTAAAATCAAAATTTTTACTAAAAGTTAATGTCAGACAGAAAAAAAACATACACATTATTGTAAAATCAATACATTGATCACTCTGTTAAAATTTAAAATAACATTCAAGCTCAAACAAATATGTAAATAACTCAGTTTTATGGGTACAGTTGTTCCCAGTAAAATGTCGTATCAGCGATATTGTTAATACGAATATAATAAATATTATGTTCTAAAAATTTCTTAATAATGCATTTTTAAATATTTTAAATAAATATAAAAAATGTTTATTTTTACAAAAAGCTATTTTTTCAATTATTTTTCACTAAAATTTTTCTTTTTTTCCGAATGGCGTTTTTCCAGTAATTTTTGATACATTTTTCGGATATTTTGAGAATTTTATGTGCACAATCCTAAAAAAAAAGTTGTACAATTTTCCATTTTCTTGCAGATTTCTTATTATTATTATTATTTATCTGTTTAATATGAATAAAAATATAACATATTTGTTGTTGTTTTTTTTCGGTTGCTAGATGAATGCGAAATCGTTTAGAAAATAATGGTTCATAAATCGGCCACAAATATAATAATGTATATAAATATCAAAAAACACATTCACGTTAGAATGTGATGTACCTACTATCATTGAGTTAGAGCTTAAAATAAGTGTGAAAACACGATATATCCTTAGCATAAGGGAAGAGACCCATAGATAACGCTTACTTATTATATATGATTATATATTTATACAGCACGTATACGCCTGATAAAATAAAATATAATAACAACAAGCTCCGTAAATCGCGTAATGTTTTTAGCCGTCAATCGATCGAGTGTGCTTCTATTTCACGGTCCACTAATGTCTCGCTATATAAGATGTTTTCGGTGGAAAATCTTCTCTCCCTAACGAGACAAGAACCGACGGGATTATTGTCGGCTAAACATCAACACACATAACGAAATCGTCGTTGGCGATGCGAAAAAACATTAATAGCCTCCACGTATTATATACTGCCGCCTCTTCTCGGTCGCCCTCCCGCCGATACATGAGTTCGCGATGCAGCTGCGGTCCAAAGATAAGGTGTCTAGTATTAATGGTAATAATAGACTAGTGACTCTGACTCTCTCTTTCTCTCTCTCTCTCTCTCTCATTCCATCTCCTTTTATTACCCTTTCCCTACTCACTATACTAGGTTACATCAGTGCGTATGTATTGCAATGGTATATTATATTATACAATAGGTATTACAGATCACGAGCGGCTCTACGGCCGTATGGGCTTACCATACGGTATAATGGACGAAAAAGATACTATATTTCAATTTGGAAATTTTAGAAATAATAAAAGTGAAAACTGATGGGTAAGAAGACGGTATAGCTATCTTCGACTGTACAATATAAATCGTCGTTTCGTATTTACTATGCCGTGATACAGCTATTTTTTCTTTTATGATATTATGTTATGATGAATAATTTAATATTATACTCGTAGTTGAGTAAAATGGGTAAATGTGGAAAATCCAAGAATTATATACGTTTCTCAAGTATTTTTTAAAATGCTCAGCATTTTTTGGAATTATAAATAATTCTTTAAACATTTATTATATTTATAGAACGACCAATTTATCACAAGAAACATTAAATTAAAAAAAAAAAACTATAATATACATTATACATTATACAGGTTTGGGTAAATAAACTATGTTCTTGAGTTTGGATAAAATTTAAAGCTATTGAAATAATTATAATAATATCGTATTAAATATCTTATTTCATGACATACCAATTATTTGAAACGACCAACTGGCGATGTTTGTAAATGATAATTCATAAGTTTTTAAAAACAGTGACTACTTGGTTAAAAAAGTGGAAAATGAACCTGGACCAAAACAAAAAGTACAACAAAAATCTTTTTTATCTAAAGTTATATAAAAATGTTCTTGTTCTCGTAAGCAACTAAAAAATAAAATGGAATAAACAAAATAATGAATATGACTCCGTAAAATACCTTGATGCATGCATTCATAGACGAAAAACTGCAGTAGAAAATTAATTTAAATAGAAAACTTACCAAACATATTTAATGAAGATAATATTGAAAATATTTTTTTATTTTGTTTAATATGTATTGAAAATTAAAAAAAATGTACAAAAGGCTTAGAGACTTACAAAACTTTCAGATTAAATAATATTACACACAATCCTCATACTCGTAAACTCGTAAGTTCAAATATACAATTTACAAATGTGCAAATAAATTTTTTTTGAAAAACTAATTTTAAAAGTCTTAACAGATAGATAGAATATTGTTGGAAACAAATATTAATTGTACTAGGTTTTTTTTTTAGCGTATATGTACTCAAAAAAAGTAAACAATAATAAACAAACAAAATGTTCTTGTCGCGTCAACGAAAACGTTATTACACGTGTATATTGTATAATATATTTATAATAATTATAGTGTAAGTAATACGTAACAATGCTATTGTAATTTTTTTTTACTTTTCATTTGTATTTATAATAAGCGTTCAAATACAAAAAAATAGTCACGGATCCACCATCGACGTTAGGTATTTAGGGTTAGAGTATTATTATTATTATTATACATTCAAATGTATATATTAATATCATTATACAAAAATATATATGTGTTGTATTAATAATAATGTAATGCGCGTTCATTACTTCGCCATCGCTGTACCGAGCAACAGTCCCACGCGGTGTCCGGCACAAACTTTTGGGATAACCTTGTATTTTGTTTGTAATTGAAAATAATTACCCACTCTGCCACCGTTACTACGATGGACCCAGTGGAAGTTTTACAACGAAAACGGCTTTAACGTCCCAATCGTATATATATATACAGTATACACCTACCAAAATATTATATATATATTTGGACGTTGCACCGGATTACATATATATATATTATATATACTGAATATAATGACACCGGTCTATTAACAAGGTGTTATGCTGCAGCGCTCGTGCTCGTCGTCAGGGACATAATTTCAGTTTTTTTTTCAGAGCGCGTGAGCTTTTAGTAGGACCAATTTTAATATTTTACCGCGGGTCTATTGTACGACTTTTCAAATAGCTATTGCAGTCAAAAGAATTGAAAAATCTAACATCTCAACGGGTTCAAACGAAAGTTTAATGTTTTTTGACTATTTCTAAGTATTGCTTTCCGAACAGAACATTTATTTCGTACGTCAATAAAGATCTTAAAAACTAAACTTTTATTTTAAAATTTTGATAGAACTTTCAGGACATTTTTTTTAACCGAGTACATTTTTCATGTATTTTTAAGAATGGATAAAAATGTATTAAACATTTATAATAAAATACTACATTTGAAAGAAGTAAAAATTAAATAGTTATTTATTTTTCTTTGTCATTTTAGTTTTCTTACGTATTTTTTTTTTATCTATGTATCAGACAAAAGTGGCTCACAAATGAAATTTCATCACGTACTAGCAAATATATCATATACACCAGTATAATACTATAATATAGTATATAGGAGATTACGGGTTAGGTTTTTAATTTATGGCTTATATTATGTACAAATAACGCTAAATTTCATAAGTTTAAAAAATACAAATAGATTTTTGTTTAACCATTTTTATGTATGAGTAATATTAAGTTAAAAATAATTTGTAATGCTATTATAATAGGCTTAGTTGTATTATTTAAAGGTATATTCTTAAAACATTAAAATCTGCACCCTAATTTTAAGTAACAAAAAACAACCAACTGAAACAATATTTTGCTATTATTTATAAAAGAAGATAAAAATATCAAATAAATATATTATAATTATCATTACTTTAATAGTTTAATATTTAAGTTAGAGTTAAGTATGCCACCACTATAAAATCAATAAAATAATAAACAATGGTAAGATAGTACGAGTACAATGAGTACATGGTTAGCATATTGTCTCGGAAGCACAATATTAACAAACATTTCGTTAGTAGTGCTGGTGCTGTCATCGTACCATTTTCAAATGGCACTCTAACTTGTCTATCTTACGTTTTAAGATTTACACAACTATAGTATTATACTTCATGAAAATTATTACACTATTTGAATATTAACACACATTAATTATACCAGTATAATGTATGTTATGTATAAATCAATTACTTCAAATACTGTTATACTGTTAACAAAAAAAGTTGGAGAAATGTATTAAATTATAAATATTTTTTTTATAGACTTTATAGCACACTTATGGTTATAATTTAAGTTAAAATTTTGCAAATTTCTTTCTTTTTTTTTTTGTGACCTACGGAGATAATATTTATGTTTTTATTTTATTCCGTTTCGAACACATCGCAAACATTAATCTTTTTTAATTCGAAATTTTCAACTTCATTTAATTCTGTATTTAAAATATCTAAAATACTATCATCATGGACTTCAAATCAATTAATAAATTATACTTAATGTAATATCTACGTTGGTGAAGTATTATATTACACAATTTGTGAAAAAAAAATTCTTCTGGAGAATTTTATTTATAATTATAATTTTATAAAAAACATAAAATAATATTTTAATACGATTTTTTATTTTTTAAGCTGGTAGTTATACATTTAAACATTTTTTTGTATTTTTTTAAATAAGTATTTTTAAGAGGGAACATTAAAATCTCACCTCTAATAATAACTAATAACATTAAAAATCATATTTCAAAAATATTAATTATAAAAGAGACACGGACGATAAGTACAAAGATGGTTAAATATCCTGTATGGCATGTCACCGTTATATAATATTATGATATATATGCTACCTCCACACATGCTCCTATCTATTACAACCGTTATTATTATTACACCTTCGGTGACACCGTTTTAATGGGCTTGTATAAAAAAAGGTTTAATATGATAACGGCACTATAATGTAAACTACTATAAAAGCGAGTAAACAACTAGGTATATGGTATATACGCGGACACATAATTCCTGTTAACTCTTATTAAGGACGTAATAGGAATATTTAATATTACATTTGTCTATGTAGGTAATCTATTGGTACCTACTTAACTTCAATTTCTTCAATACGATAAACAAACGCAAAATATTGCATCTGTAATACAAAATCAATACTGACAAAAATGTTATGTATTTTTTTTTTGCTTTATGTACCTATAATCAATACATTCTTATTTTACTTATTATTAAAAATATGTTAACATAGTTTTTTGTGAAAATGATGTTTTCAGCATTTATATTGTAATATAGGTATAATATATTTTTTTAAATTGAGCTAATTCATGCAAGTAATATATGATTTCTACTTATTTAAATATAACTTATATAAAAAAATTATATACTTAAAGTACATACAAAAATCTAAATAGATACTCATTATTGTGTACACATACACAGCTATTATCAATACACTCCAGTCTATCTATAGTTACACCGATGATTAAATTTCAGACACAGCAACAGGTAATGTGAATGTAGTGTAATGTATTCTAATTGGCCGCGATGAATTTTTTCCAATAGTTTTAAGATTAAACGAAGTTTGTTTTTAAAATAAATCTAATTTATTATATTAATAAAATAAATCTTATAAGATTTATAAAAGAGTTTTTCGACCCTCGAATTATTATTTATACTTTTATGTGTGTACGACGACGACGACCGAAACATCTGTGATTTATCGTTTATATATAATATAATATTTTGCACAATATGTATACATGCAGAATATATACCTACGGCTATATACGGTAGATTTCTAAAATATCACCATTGTCGTAAAAATGATGTAATATTTTTTCCTATAAAAACAGTCGTCTCACCCGAAGAGCCGTAATCGCGGGCAGCATGCAGTGCTGCAGTTCTTTTCACACAGTCGATATCTCAAGAAATATTCGTATACGTTTTTTTAGTATGAGTTTCACCCGCTCGAACCGTGTGCACTACTATAAGCTAATCTAAAAAATAAAACCCTGTTGATCTATATAATTTTTATGTTGTGCACTGCTGCAGTTATCTTGAGAGATGCATTGTATAATGGTGGTTAATACTTAAAAGTTTCAAAAACGCGTTAGCCGTACAGTGAATGTTGACGGTTTAGCTATAAAATGGATGACCTGGTGCCTCGCAGACGATAATTAGAAACTTTTTTTTATATACACTTTTTAATCCGAAGCGGTGAAGCAAAATACTTTATGAAAATGTTGAAGTATTAAAATAATATATTCAACGTACACCAAGTTTTATTTTTTATTAATAAGTATTTTAAGTTTGGATAAGAGGAGTAAAGTGGAATGGTACCCTTTACCATTTGTGGCTCACCACTTTCGGTATACTCATCAAAACATTAAACGATTACCTATTACCTAATAATAAAAAAAAAACTTTTTATATTCTGATCCAGGTTATTACAAATTTAAAATTATATGTGAGTCACTGCAGCTTTTTTTAACAAATTAAAAATAGTAAATAATTTGATTTCTTGTGTAAACATCGACAAAGATATTTCAAATCTATGAACACACATATATATATATATATTGAGAATAAACTGTAATAATATGTGAATAATTGCTTTAAAAATAGATTTGTGTGTATAATATAATATAATATTATATCGATTTTTTTACATTATTATTTTTTCTAACAAAGCATTATAATAATATATGTGTATACACATTTTTTTAAATAGTTGAATATTATTAACTATATTATTATTTATATTTAAATTGTTGAATATCTACCTTTTTAGGTGATACTCGTGTTGAAGGTAAAATTATTATTATTAATATTTATAAATGATCAAATCAGATTTTAGATTCTGAACGGAGTGATGAATGTATTGATTTTACAATGATGTATGTTTTTTTTTTTGTGTCTGTGTACAGCATAACTAGTCGAAATAATGCTTCAATTTCAAACTTTGGGGGTGGTTTCCGATGGAAAAGTGAACATCCTTGGTGTATTTTTATAGAGGTAAAAAGTAAACATTTACCAACAGTTTTCAAAAAAATCGAGAAAAACAAAAAAAATGACGGAAAAACGGGAATTTTTACGCAAAACCAGTTTTTGACCGAATCGATTTTTTTATATGATTGTTTGACCAAATGTTTATGTTAGTGTTATCTATATACAGTTAAATTTTCAAAAATTTTTTTTTAGAGTTATTTATAGACCACTGAAATTTTCGATTTTTATGCGAATTTTTTTTTAAAGTGTCGGTAAAAAAATTTTGGATGACCAAAAAAACTTGAAAATTTAATACAAGGTCCCTTATGAGTTGTTCTTATTGTAGCTAAAAAAATTGAAAATCGTTAGTCACAATTTTTTTTTATAAGCGTTTATAGTTCAAATTTTTACGAAATCTGTCGAAAACGCGAAAATTTGCAAGTAATTTTGAAGTTGAAAAATCATAAAATGTTTTGTGTTTATAACTAAGGATTAAAAATACAACACTAAGTTTTCCATAGGGTTTTCTTCAAGTATCTATAGAGAAAACTCGAAGCATCATTATAGGAAACATTTTAAGTGCGTTTGAATTTTAATTTTTTTCGAAATCGCGTAACGATAACGATTTATCCTCAAACGATTTTAAATATTTATTATTATTCAAAAAGTATAAGTCGTAGATACTTGAAAATTGTACCAGTTATTTAGATTGGCATTTTTTTTGCATTATTTAATTTTCAAAATATTTTGAGTTTTTTTGAGCTATTTATAGACAACTGAAATTTTCAATTTTTCTGAAAATTTTTTTTTGAAGTGTCGATAAAATTTATTCTGCCCAATAAAAATACTTGAAAATTTTATACAAAGTTCCTCATATGTTATTCTTATAGTAATTAAAAAATTATAAGAATACATAGGCACAATTTTATTTTATTAGCATTTGAAGTTCAAATTTTGACAAAAATTCGTCAAAATCATGAATATTTGCAAATTATTTTGTAGTTCAAAATTCATAAAATTGTTTGTATTTATATCTAACGTTAAATATTCTAGACTCACAAATCATCTCTGTTCAGAATCGTTTTTCGTATACAATGATTGAATGATATCTATCATTGAATTAAAATTTAACCTACCCTAGCCTGAGGTCCACCCCACCCCCTAATGTACAGCAGAACGGTACCCATTTGCCGACTTTTTTATAAATGTTTCAAACAGATTCATAAAATATTTATGAAAAAAGGTAGAAATAATTAGACGTTATTATAAATATATTTTTAAAGCTTATAATTATTAAATTTATCTGTAAAGTAAGAAAATATAAAGTGTATAATGATTATACTTATTTCTGCTAGAGTCAATCTGACTCCTGTTTTTTTAAAACAGCTTACAATTTACAAATATGTAAATTCTCAAAACGGATCCCATTTTTGAAAATAATTCTTGTCCACTTCATACAAACTTAGGCTTGTGATTTTAAATGTATTGGTGTTTTTTAAAACATTACACGCAAAGTGCTGTTCCTAACCTAACTTGGCGTTCTATAATAGTTCAATCTAGAAGTAAATTTTTGAGGCACAATTTTTTAATATACCATTCAAAATATTTCGTTAAATGAAAACCCTTGAACAATTATAGCTCCAATGAGCTCATGTTTTATTTTTTATTTGGAGTTAGAATCATTGACATAAATACGAGATTTTATTTGCTCTAACATTAAAGCTTTGCTTTATTTACTTTAGTATTAGAATTTTTGTTGTAGATTACTATTGCCGCGGCCGTTTGGAAATTTATACATTCGTGAAACTTTTTTCGAAGACAGTCGTTTGGGAACCAATACGAACAATGGATGGGAGCCATTTAGGTTGCAATGTTTACCGCTGATTACATAAACAATTCAATCGTTGATGATTTTTTTAACATTAGATGACGAATTTTTGACTAACATTTTTTTTTTATAATAAGTTACTTTACATTCTGTAACTTATTGTTACAGTAGTATGAGATTAACATAGAAAGAATACATAATAATTGCTTTATAATTAAAAGAAAAAAATCTATATAATTTAACGATGAAAACCAGTTTCTTTGTAATATGCAGTATATAGGTATATGATATCTGGAATGTTTTTGATCGATTTTGTTGAAAATCGCAAACATTTATTTAGTTTAGGATCAGTGTGGTCGTTTGAGTACAATATAAACTTGATTAAATTCGCGGAGCTTTATTTACCTTTAAAACTGCAAAATTCATAAGAATCTATGGCTAAAAGAAACATTTTAATGATAAATGATACTTACTACCTAATATCATTCAATATTTTTTCACTAATAATATTTGAAAGCAGCTTAAAAGTAAAAAAAAAATAGTCTTCAATACGACTACTTGTAACTTAAATTTTGATATTTATTCAATAAGAAATATCTATCGTGGACGAATAGAATGTATAATAATAACGATCTTGGATTATTTGAATTTTGTAAAATTTGATAATATTTAGATACTCACCTCAAAATAATAACTTTTACAATTTTTTTTTCCATTCACCTCATTTTACGGTTTATCATAATTGTGTGTATAATACAGAAGTAACTATAGTACGCTTCACATCGTAGTGCGGGCCGCAGTGTGGTGTAACGAGTGCGAGTGAAACGAAAAAAGTACCACGCCGCGTCCGCGGGGAGACAAATAATTATTACGATGCGAAAAAAATGCACATTCGATTTTAGCGATATATTACGCCACCGCCGATACGATACTAATTTGTAATTTACGGCGGCGGCGTTAAAATATCATTGGCGTTTTTTTATTTTTATTTTTTTTAGAACTTTTTTTTTCGCCCTCCGATGCTGAAATATGTAAACGCGCATAATACCTTTTTAACCGGCCGGGATCAAAGTGCTAGCGCTAATACGACTGCGAATGTAATTATCGCGCGACGAGCGGCGGACACTAGGCACTATTTTTTTTATTATTTTTTTTTTTTTTTAATGGCAATAATGGGCACTATTACTACGATGATAATAATAATAATAATGCTTTTGCAGCCACACGATACACGCGAGATTATAGCAAATACTATGTATTAAGTCATATATACCATATACGTGAATTCATGTTACCTATATGCTCTAGTATAATATTATATAATTCACTGGCGTAACGCGTAAGTGCATATAACTATGTATTATAGGGATAGTGTGATATTAAGTCACGATTATAGGGTTGTGGAAAGGGGCGTTTCAAGGGAAACACATTTTTTATTTATATTCGAACAAATTATATATATATTAATATTTTACATTATAAGTATTGCCTTTAATTTGTACTAAGAGTTATTAAGAACCATGAAATAAAAGTGCCATATTATTATCATATTCACAGTGACCAAAATATACAAATAAACAAATGCGATCCACGGATGAGACTCTTCCCGTACAGTCTTAAACATCTCTACTACTAATTAAAATACAATAATTAATAGTGTAAATGGAAGTTTATCATCAGAAAAAAAAACGCCAATACATAACTTACTGCTATGAAACATAATGTTAAAATTATTATTATTATTAAAAAAAAAAACAAATAGCTTATCATTACCTACGGTATGAATAATTAATTAACTTATGAAGACAATTATCATCATTAGTTAAAATAAAAAACAGTCATTTTTTTAAAAAAAAAAAAACAAGTAAAAATAGTAAAAATACAATATTCGTAAGTGTGAAAGTGGTATGTGAACGGCTATGGAACATTTAAAAATACTCTATTGCGGACTCCATTAAAATGTACGGTGTTTCAGTTTTTATTTTCCTAGATTAGAAGAATTTATTTTTGTAAAATGCGAATCTAAGCACTTTTAATTCATTAATCATATGTATATAAAATATATCATTATAATAATCGATTGAAATTACGTACTATATATAATAACATGATTGTGTTTATTTAGGAAAAACTTTGGAGGGTTTAAATACTCAATATTGTGAAATGAACATTATTTCCGATGAGTTCTGCAGAGAATCCAAGTCCGTGTTCGCTATTTTATAATTTTCAATATTAAAAAAAAAAATAATTATTATTAATATCAGATTCTTCTTAATTTTATCAGTGAAGTATAAATAGTCAATATTTTCAAACATGATAGTATATAAATATTAAATATAATATATAATACATAATGTAAACTGATAAATTAAAAAATATATACACTTTACAAAAAATATAATAGTTGAGTCGAAAAGTAATAATTATCTGATTGAGAGATGTTTCCAAGAAAGAATAAACAAAAATATTATAGTAAAAAACGATACGATCTTTTTTTTATAAAGTTTAATAATAACTATTATAAAATTTCTTAATTTCAATAATTAACAACATAATTCAAAATATTCATGTGAAACTTATTATACGACTTGAAACATTATAAATCTTGGATGCAGAGTTGAGCGATGAATATAAGATTTTACTATAATGGGTGTTTTTTTCTTTTTAATTTTTTAATTAAATTTTTATGATAGTAATCAGCTTTTAGAACAGTAGAAGTGTCAAGATTTTTAACGTTAATATATATATTTTTTTTTTGGCAAAAAATGAATCTATAGTTGATAATTTGAGGAATTAAGAGCAAAAACTTCATAGTTCTTTTCTTAATATTTTTTGCAGGGATTAATTAAAAAATATATATATATCGTTTTTAGATATTTAATCGTTATAACATTTAATGTTTAATGTTATTGTACAATCGTTCAAACGTTATTTGATTTTTACATTATTAACATAATAACGTTTTGAATTTTACCTTTTCTTTTTAATATTATAAATAAAATGTTATTTTTACTTAATTCTATTGTCAACATTCCAAATCATCGACTTGAATTCGCATGCATACATGTACTTCATTAACTATTACATTATATATTGTTAACGCTGACTGGTATTATGTGTCACAGTGTAGTATTAAATTTTAGTTTATTTATTGACCATAAAGAGACCATTAGAATGCTGTTATTAAGGGAATTTAAATATGGATCAATAACTTGCATTGACAGACGCCAGTCAACTTGGTCAGGTAATAATATATGACCTCTAATATACTTGCTATATTGTGTTACTAAAAAAATTTTATTAGTTGCAATGAAACGATTTTTTTCTTATTACCGAAACTTACTTATTGTGAAACAATGTGTAAGATACTTTAAATTTGAATGTCCTCCTCATAATTATATCATGGATTATAAAAAAAAATGTATTATTAAATTTTAGTTTGCTTTTAAACTTGAAAAAATCGGTGAAACTAATTCTAAAGCAACATGTACTTATAACTATGTGAATTATGTTAAGACTTTTCTTTTTTTACCTCAATTCAATATTTCCATAATCCGATAATAATTGACAGCAAGTAGGATTTGGCCCTATGCCCGTAGTCAGCCACCATCTTAAGCTATATAATGCAGCATCCTTGTTTACACATTTTAGAACTTGTCAAGACGTCAAGTTGTATTACAAGCGCATATGTGTTTTACATTCTAAGCGGGAAAATGGTGTTATTTGTTTTAAGATACTAAAAAATTAAGCTTTGTCTTATAATTATTATTTAAATAAAATTTGCTTAATTGAATATAGTACATATTATAGTTAAAAATATAGAGTTTTCATAATAAGTTTAAAAAAATGCAAGTAAATCAGATGTAAATATATAATATTTAACTAACTTTATACCTATATTTAGTATTTATGAGTTACTTATGAATTTATTTTACATATATTATAATATAAATAATAATTTTGTTGTGTTTTTATTTTATTAACTGATTCAAAATTAATAAATTTTTTATTAGACGATTTGTGGTAAATAATAAATAGTATATGCATTGTTGGTGCGTTCCGATATCTTCGATGTATATAATAATTAATAATTTATTAAAATCTAGATTATATTATTATTGATACTAGTCGGCGCGTTGATGTATTTAATTGTAAAAATGTATCCTGTATGTCGTAAGAGGTTAAAATTCATAAAACCTTATTATAATATTATTAAGTATTTTTCTAAGTTGTAAATATATATTTAGTTCGTATAGAATTTTTCGCCTATACCCTCAAATTATTTATTTGTATCCATAAAATTTCGAGGGCAGAGTTTACCATGGAGCTTTTTTTATCCACTCATTCTGGGTGCAATTAACATCATGCACCCAGCACCATTACATCGATGCTACGAGTTGAGCTGCAAGAATCAGTTAAGTCGGAATTTTTAATATAATGTAAGATATAAATCAATTTTTGTGGGTCCTAACACTTATACGAACTTCAACCTAGTCGCGATCGGTCGTGGTAAAATGGTATGGAGGTCGTGGAAAATTCCAGTTAGGACGTGGCGAGGAAATATGTATAACTATAATGAACGGCCAGAAACGGACACGTAAAAATATACGTGTGTACTGACTTATTATACGCATGCATATATATTAGGTATATATACAAGTGCTGATAGGAAGGGCGTGGGTGTAGCAGATGTATCGAATATTCTACAGAAATATATTGTAATATGTATAGACAATGTTTGCGAAAGATGTCGCAGTGAAGAATAAATCGTACATATGTTAGACATAATATCTATACATAGGTATTGTGTATATCAGAACTGATAAAAAAATGTATAAATATAGGTAATATGTATACAGGGTGATTTATATAATAGTAAGCACTCATTATTTTAGACGATTTTTTGTGTTTTTTAAAAATACAATCATAAGGCTCAGAGAACTTATATAATAATATGTTCTATAATAACTTTTATACACATCTATACACAATATATCTATCGGTTACTATTTATCTGTTTATATAACAGTATTGTTGTAATAGACAATTCAATTTTTGGTTAGGAAATTTGGTGTCGAAAACGTATTAAAAAATCTACCAAACCGAATGCGTTTTCACCATCCAGTCATAAATTTATAAACGAATAAGTTGACCATTATCTGTATAACTTCATAAGAAAAACAACTTTTTATAATAAAGTGTAATAAAAATTTGGTAATAGATTTAAGCTAAAAATAAATAAATAAAAAAGTGGGCAATTTGGTACCATATTCTACTAAATATTAATTGATATCGAGTATGTCACAATTGCAGTGACACCCATTGCGGGTGTGTTGAATTTAAATTAATGATATATATTATTGTATACCAGAAGTGATTCTGAGCGTATCACCAAGTATATTTTATGATATAGCTATACTAAATTCATTTATTTTACTATTAGTACAGTAAATATATTGGCTTAATATTTTTTAATTAGGGGTAGACCATTGAAAGGATCGACATTTTGCTATAAGAGCATTTGAATAAAATAATAAATAATTCATCAATTCACAATGTTTATTTTTCCTTGAAAATGGACATCTTTTTTTGTTCATATTTTGAAAGTGTTTGATACACATAGACGGGACGTGCGTCCGCGTGGTTGGGAAATATAAAATTATTATGTCACGAATCATTATTTTTATAGTACTTTGTAATCGACGACTGAATCGTAGTTAATCTTCTTGTCGACGACAGCGGCCGACAGTATTGTGTACTATAGGTAATGTATATATACCCTGAAATTCACTTTAGAGGTGGCAGGGGGAGGGCAGAAAAGCCTAGAGACTTTTCACCATTTCAGGACCCGACTTCGACGAGGGTATGTATTATTATTTATTATTAACTATCAAACGATTGTGTTTTACGTACGTACAGAGAAATCGGAATAAGACGGTTTATTATCGAAAACAACTGTTGCTGGCGCTGCAACAGCTTCGATACAACACACACATACACACGCATACACACAAACAAACAAACACGAGCGCGAGAGCATTAGCCTTCGAGCGAAGACGTTTTTCCACACGGTAGTTGGGCGAAATAATTACGCTGGTTTTCGAGAGTCGAGAGCGTTAATTAAAAGACGCTCTCGCGCGGCCCACGAAGGGTACGCCGCCGCAGTCGTCTGTTTCAGACGAAATAAATAATCAAAGTGAATGGGTTACTCGTGCACGCACACACACACACACACACACAGACACAAGTCCCTTTAAGACTCGACCGATTTTCATTACGACTGGAAACAGTGTATATATATATTTACATAAATGTACGTGTACTGTACACGGCATAGCATTACGCCCGCATTTGAATTATTAAAAATAATCGTGAATGTATACATCGAATGGACGGACCCATAGCAATAGTTGTGTGTCGGTGCACCTGTGCCGTTTCTTATTCCTGCAAAGGAGCAACGGCGCTGCCTTTTGAACGCGGTTTGAATGCCACCCCTACCCTCATCGCGCGGCCCGTACGTAGTCGTAGGTATATAGTCGTATTATAACACATTACGTTGTATTATTAATTATTATTATTATTATTATTATAGCTATATTCCGACGGCCCGTAACTTCTCTCCCAAAAACGCTTCATTGATATTATAATACATACGCCAACGGATACATTATTAAGCACACGATGTATATTATGCAATACAAAACAGGACGTCCTAAAATGTACCTTTCGCAATTGCTGGACTTCAAAAACAATCGAAATGCAAGAACGGCTGAGAATTTTTGGTTTCCGTATGCGATAGTTTTGCGGGTAAGAAAACAAAACTTTCATTATTTTGGTAGCCCATTTTTATAACTAGTATACATACAACATACAAAGCTGAGTACTATTCAGTTAAAATTAAATTACTTTTAAATAACTCGTATAACGAGTTAAGTACTTTTTTTTTTTTGATAATTTTTAATTTAACAAGTTAAATTATTTTACTATAGATTTAAAATATAGTAATATGTTTTATTAATTAATTATTGTTCTTATACAGCTATCTAGGTACTTATAACAAATCAAAAGTATTCTTTAGAATTTTATTTCGTTGTATATTCTTATATTGTAGATACCAATATCGACGACCTATGTGTGCTGAATGCACTGCTTCTGGATTATCAATATAAATAACAAAATAAAGTGTATAGAAATACAGATTTAAACATATTTCCATACACTATTATATTTTTAACTTAACACATTCATTTCAAATCTTTTTCTCTTTCAAAAAAAAAAAAAAACAGGATCATTTATTTTGACTTTAAATTAGAGTTTAGTATATGGTATAGGTAGTGTATTATTAGATAAACTCATTTTTTTTATTATTTTTTTCAATTATTTATAAATCAAAATAATAATACTTATTATTCTTAGCGAACCTATATATATATTATATATACATATACTATATAGGTTATATATATATATATATATTATAACTGAATAATCGTTATGAACCAAATAAAAGCCATTATTAATATATTAATTATACAATAAAATTACCATAATTTTTTTCTTATAATATAGTATATAATATTTTTAATGGTATCAAGCTCGAAAAAAAGGTAGTTTTGGCTGATATATAATGTCTAGTTGAGAAGGGGCAGTTAAAAATTTCATTCCTGGGTCTAAATTTTGAAGTAACGCCATTGTTTATTTCTTATCTCTTTCAACTGATCACTTTTTTAATAGAACAGAAACAAACACTTGTACTTATAATGAGATTCATTTTAAAACTTATTACGTTATGACAAACTAATTGCTTATTTTATAGGTACCTAGTGTACCATCACTATACCTACCGTTATCGAATAAATGATAAATCACTTGATTGTAGCCGACAAATAACTCTTCTTTTGAAAATTGTTACTAAAAACTACAGCGATGATTGCATCGCCATTGTTGTTGATTTTTTTTTTTGCTAAACTTTATATGTATGTATGTATGTGCATTGTACATAATATGTATAATATGTATTACATATGCACACTGAACAAGTGTAAATCAGTTGAGCCACACAATTGCCAATAAAATAACTAAAGAAATGACGATTGGCTAAAATAACATGCAACTGGTACAATAAAAAAGAAACAATTTTTTGGGGACAATTATATTGATGTCCACTTTGGTGGTACCTAATGAATAGGTTACGTTTTAGTCAAATCAATAGTCATACAAAATTAATTTAAATTATTATCAACCTATATATTACATCATAAACATAATAGTAAATAAATACAAGTCTAAACTAATAATAGGTTATAGATTTTTGTTACTTGTTTAATGATAAGGAAAACTTCAAAATAACGGATTTTTCTATACAAAATTAAATTGATTAAACTATTTATTTTATTTTTGCGTGGTCTAATTGTACTAGAATTGGAGTAAAATAATTTTAATTGATTAAATTCACTATATGTGACAAAAAAAAAAAATTGATACAAATAATGTACAGAAATAAAATGGTTTTTCGGGTGCCCGTTGGCTATTTTGTAACCGTGTTTGTAATATGCACGTTTCTGTGTAAGCGTTGTTACTGGCTAGGAAAATCAAATCTATATACGTTCAAACGTGAAACGGATGAGAGTATGGTGCATTCATAGCACAATTGCAACCATTGGAGATGATTTGTTTTTTTCGTCTGTCGCCTAATAAGCTATTCACGGAACGTTTTTGGACCTTGTAGGGGCAGGGGTGCATACGCGCACGGGAACATATGCTACATGCTACACGTGGACTTAACGTCTTTACTCATCAGAAATTCACCAGTGTATAGTGAAATCGTTCTACGTAGAGTGAGACTAAGTGCCTGAAAAATCTACTACGAGATTATTATGAAAGACGGAAAGTTTTAAAAATATTATAATATTTAATATGTATTGGAAATTATTAAGTTCGATTATGTATACCTTAAAGTATTGGTGTACTAGTAAAAACTATTTTATTTTTATTGTAGTTTTTTTTTTTTTTTTAATATACATTTGTCAAAATACATTGACGGCTATGGCTATCAGTAAACAATATAAATTCTTTACATTAGTTATTTACAATGATTTTAAGTTAAGTTATACAACTCTGCATTGTTGAGGAAAGTTATTGCTTTCATTAATTTTCATAAGTATATGTTAGAGTTGTGGCATTTTTTTACGTTTTTATATTAGAATAGTCAGTATTCATAATACTTTTATTGTAATATTAACGAGGTTTTGCATAACACTAGTCTATATTATTAATAACTGAAGTTATTTAGTTTATTTGAATAACTCTATACATACGAGTATATATATATAGCATATATATGAGCATATGAGTAGGTAACATAATATTACTATGTTCTGATAAAAGCTAAAAATGAAAAAAAAAACTATACCTAATTATGGACTTAAGGTAAGTTAAGTAGTTAAATTATATTTTATATAAATCAATAAAACAGATAGTGAATATTGTTATAAGTGAAAAAATTAATGAAATAAAAAAAAAATTATTCAAGAAAAGGAATTTGTTGTATAAAAATGTATTTTTTAAATCGATTAAGTACAAAAAAAAATTTAAATTCGTGCTTCATAAGAAAAAACAAAATTTGTGAAATCAATTGTTTGAATAAACTTATAGTGCAAATTCAAAATCTGTTTAGTACTCTTTCCTTTTGTGCACTTATATGCATTATGTAGTGCGTAATATCTCAATTTATAATATAAAAAGTTAAATAAAATGTATATATAAATTAATGCTTCTCTGTATGTTTCTTATGCTTTCCTAAACCGTTCGTCCGATTGTGATGGAACTTAGGGGAATAGTTGAACCCATGCCGGAGAAAGTTTCTGAGTAGTAACACTAACTTATAGGGTTTAGTGTTTACTTAAGGTTTATTCCCTAAACCCCGGTTTTCAGATATTTTGAATACAAAAATTAATTATATTTGTTGATTCATAGGTTACCTTGGTAATAGAGATGAAAAAAACTGTTATTAATTAATAATTATTGTAACGCAATACCTATTTAATAATATTTACATATTAAAATATTAAAATATTTATCTCGTGTGGTTTACACTTAAAAAGGCATAGCTTCTACAACAAGTAACACCTAAAAGGTTTTTAATTATTAAAATATTTACCTAAAATATTTGATAAATTTTAGTCAAATTTAGTATTTTTTTATACTTAAACAGTTATAACCAAATACCAAGTAGGTATTTATTTAAATAATCAGGCTACACTATAACGACCATATCCAATGATTTGAAAAATGAAGAAAGTTTAACAATAAATAATAATTATAGTAGCATAATATTATTAATTAAGATAAAATTTAAATAAAATTTTCAGATAATTTTTTTACACTTAAGACAATTAAAAATAAATAAATAAATGAATAGTAACTTTGCTGAACTTATTTATTACTTCGAATTTATCTATTTATTTTTTTTAATGTTAAAGGACTTATTTCATCAATATTTGTCTTTAATATAAAATTAATTTGTATAAAATATCGATTGACTCGGACTATTCTGTGCACGCATTCCATTGTCAAATACTTATGCACGTGCCACCGTCAACATCAGCCGTAACGAAGGTGGTACCTACGTTGGGTAGTCTTCAAGTGTTTTTCAATCAATTAAAATTAATATCATAAAAAAAAAGTCTAGTACCCTTTATTATAATGTGTGTTTTAATAAAATTAAAAGTCAGACGACCTTTCGAGTTTTAAAATTAAAAATGATTTCAAACAGTGATCGTAGTAATTGGCGCACATGGCGAAATGCGATTGGAATACACGAAAGAACAGTGGAATTTTATTACACAAATACTCGGCAGTGTTTACTATAATGGCGTATTAATCTCAGAATAATGACTATTATAAATTATAATATATAATTCCTATATAATTATAATACGTTATTGGTCTATACTAAACCGTATAGGTAGCTAACCACTACTGATGCAGTCATCGAATAAACTGTGTGCACACGAATGGGATTAATGTGCAATTAATGCTCGGAAACAAATCGACTGCATTAAAAAAAAAAAGTGTCTAAGGGGTGATATGGGGATGACGAACATTGGTTGGTTTTATTTTTATTGAGCCTGCCTGCCTTCGAAAATATAAAATTATTTTCTGCTGAGAACTTACTACTATACCATAAATATATAAAGACATATATAGACGTAAATGGGGCCAAAAAATGTATAGGGATTGAGCACAAAAGGTTTCAAGAGTAAAACGAGTACTCCACATACACATATTTGTAGTAATGAATTATAATATTATAATCTAAAATAGTAATAAATTAAATGTCAAATATGAATTAGTATTATATTATATAAATAAGTTTAAGCAATAATATAATTTAAATATATTATATTATAATATATGGTCGTTATCGACGGTATAACACTCAAAGCAGATTTGTTAAATACCTTTTTAAAACAGATAAGATAAATTATTTGTTTAATATCAATATTTTTAGTAGATACTTATTGTGTGTCAGCAATCGGTATTCATAGGTAGTTTCTTCTATGTATAGTCTTCTTGCAGCAGTTACCGAGTTTTTACAGTTTTTAATATTATAACTGCTAAACATAATAATACATATACCTACATTAATATAAAATGCACTCAAGTGTAAATTAAGTATAATTAACTCACACAAATACTGTAAATTAAATTTAAAAATTATAATAATATAATTGAAATTTTTACGTCAGTCGTCACCGTAGAGTATAAAAGTGGAATCTTTGATATTCTAAAGAAAATCCAAAATAATTTAAGATAGTTAATATTAGTATCTATTTAAGATTTTCAAAAAAGTATAACTATAGTTAAGAAGAATAGAAATTAAAATATGTTTAAACCTTTCAAAATGTTATTAGTTATGTTAGAAAACAGCTAATAAATTTCAATAAAAATCTGTATAATATAGTATGTCTATGAGGTCTTTGAGGGTATGAAAATGCACATCATTTTTAAATTCCGCATAATGATGCCTTATACTATATATTATAATTGATATTTTTTTAAAAGAGTTAGGTACTTGGTTACCCAACCATTAGAAAAAAGATCGGTTTCAATTGAAAATATATATAATACTTATATATTGTTATAAATACATGATACTTATTACTTACTCTTTAAATTACTTTTTAAATGCTATAAAATATTTGAATCGAATTGAAAATATAGTCCTACAAAGTTTGTTTTTTAACATATAAAAATAATTTAATTAATATTTTTTTTTTTTACACCAATAAATTTTTTTTTATAATTTACTGGTTTTTGGCTCTTGAATTGTAAATTCTTATAAATACAGACCTGAAAATTATTAATTAATTAGTAATTAGTAGCCATATCGTACTGTATAATAGTATATTATAGTGGTGTACACGTCGGCGAACACTGCTAGTGAACTGTCGATAATTAATGTGGTTGTGTGCGTGCCACTGTGAGGAGGACTGCAGGGAGACGAGTATTTAAACTTATAGTAGCGGGTAAACCGAGATGTATAAATATGTATATTACGGTGTATATAACATAATATTATATATAAACAGTACACGAGGTTGTTGTTTTTATATTATTATACAAGATGTTGATGATGGTGTGCCCAGGTGTAATAAAGTCACAATAATGGCTACGGCGGGCGCAGTTAAACGGTCGCCGTTAAAAATATACGCTCGTCTGTTGTATACTTTACCACTGTATAATAGAAAGAGTATGCTGTGCTAGTGTTTTTAATTAAACACACACGTGCGCGCGCGCCTATCGATGTATAATGTTCGCGAAAAACAGTGTCTTCGGGATTCCACTGCAACCGGCTGTTTAATAGCTTCGAGCCAAGTCGTTTATCGCACAGGTTATAGCGTGGTATATAACACACCGCGTTTGAAAATCGCAACTATATTATACTGAAAAAATATACAATCGCCCTCGATAGTTCGAAATAAGTCGAAAAACTTCACATTATCGAGTGTTTTGAATTGCTAAAATACTATACATTTATACTATAAGAGTCTGCTGCTCATAAAAATAGTAGTGATTGGACCTCTCTCCCGCAAAAATTTGATTGATAACGTTGTCTCATTTCAACATAAAGTGCACGCGCACTACTCGGCAGTGCAGCCATCTACGTTTTTAATTATTTGCATATAGGTTCATTATTGTAATCGTAATTCGTATAATAAGTTGTTTCTAAGCTCCTTGACATTGATCGAAGAGTCATGGTAACATTGTTTTTTTTACTATAGACTTCTATATCAATCTATGGTTTAAGATATATCTAAAACCGTGTATATTATGTTCATGATCAAGACTTTAGAGTAGAGAAAGAGAAGATATGCTAGTAATTAGTACCATAGAAGACATAATATCTGTATTGCTCTTAAGTCGTGAAAAAAGATTTCATAACTTATTTCATACTTATGTATAACTTTTTATAATGTGGTGTTACGTTTTAAATTGTAAGAAATCAAATTGTAAAAATACAAATATAAGACTTATTTCTTTACCAACAAATGAAAATGGGTATGTAATAATTTAATTATTAATTATTAGTTATTGTAGTTATCATTAGTTTATAATAGTTCGTATTAGATTGATATTTGAAAATATTATTTATTAGGTTGAATAATGGCTTAAAAATTGTTATTTTCGTGTATATGTATACAATTTAGAGAGGATAAACAATTAGAATTAAGTACCGAGTGTTATGAAAAATGTAAATGTATGCAAGCGCGTGTTTTATATCTATATGTATTATGTATGAATGCAGGTAGGTTTATGCATATTATACCTAAAAATTACATACCCAAACACTCGTCGAATTTGTTTTTTCAAATCTAGCTTTAAATCGATTTTATTTGGATAAATGTTAGATTTTATACGTTTATACTTTTTATACGTTGATTGAAAAGAAAAGATGTGTACAAGACAAAATCGTTTTCAATAGATATGACATTTTTAAACCTATTTTATAATTTAATCATCAAACATTAATTTATGTCTACTCGTTGAAGACAGGTTAATTTTACTAATTTTATAGTGCGCACAGGTTTTGAAGTGCGTTTTAAGTATTCATTTTTCAACTATTGTTTTTCAAAGCACTTTATTGAAATCCAATTACTTGGTATTTTTTTTTTTTTGATATTTTCGGTTCATTAAAAACTATTGTCAAAAAATCTCTCGTATCGATGTCGTATGTCATGCAAAAATTCGTGTTTTCGTTTATAATTTCTATATCTAAATTGGATAACAATAAATTAACTCATACGATTTTACAGTGTCTATCTAATGATTGAGTTTTTTTAAATTTTTTAAATGTCTTATTTTACATTTATTTTATTAATGTCCACTCTTCAGAGATGTTCAAACTATTTTAGCTCTTGATGTTTGTTTTTATTATCTACCACAGTATAATACATGGGTTTATTTTTTCTTTTTTTAGGAAATTTGAATTTCGTGTTATAGGTTGTGTTAAACATGATCATTAATGTTTGATATAATTGTATACTTAACTAAATTTAAAATCTTTTACTACTACTCCATAATTTTTTCTTCATTTAAATTTATAAATTTTTATCATGACCACATTTTTTCTTTCAGTTATAAATTTATTAAAATTCTGATTTTTAAAACTTCTAAATATATTTAAGGACAGTAATTTTGATACCTTTAGTTTTCTATTAAAATTGTCTGTAGAGATACAACTTATTTTATTTTTCAAATATAAAGCACACATTTAACTGTACATTTTTTAGATGATTTTTGGAAAATTCTGGTACCTATATTTGAATAAAAATTAATTTGAACAATAATTAGTTTCTGAGTTATTAAAATATTTACAGTAAGAATAATAGTCTTAAAAATAATAAAAGTTCTAATAACGTTTAAAAATTTTTTTACAAAAATATAAAATAGATGTAGTGTATTGATGCAATATAAAGAATTTAGTATATATACTTAGAACATTAAAAATGTTAATAGATTGATATTATAAATCACTATAAATTTCATAGCACCAATATCTTCCAAGGTTTTTTAGGGTGTTTTCCATAAAATACTCGTTTTTATTTTTATTCTATTGAGTTTTAGCCTTAAAAGTAAGATTGGATATATGTGTGGCAAAAATGTCTAAAATATAATATGCCCTATGTCGCACGAGTGTCGACCAAAAGCCACCGACATTCTCTTATTATAATATTTATATCATTATTATTACTAATTATTTTAGTACTCTTTCTTTTTTTTTTGGTATTTTAAGGGCAAACTAAGCTGGTGAATAGTTCACCGTATGGTCGTTACACCACTCCGTGTACTTTTATGTCTAATACAAATTAAATATAAATGAAAAAATATTAATTATAATGAGTAGTAATTTGTTGATTTAATTGTAGTTATTATTTTTTTTTTTTAATTATAAGTAAGAAATTGTGTATGAAATTATGTCGAGTGCTACGGTATGTATAGTGAATTACAGTTGAATCCCTATCGTCCACCCTCGACCGGTCCTTCACTCTTGTTGACCCGACTGAAGTACTATCGATATTTAGTATATTACTTTAAAAATTCATTAATTCATATATTTTAATAAGTTATATGAAATTATAAAATATAATTGTATAGTTGACTTTTTTTAAAAAATGATTTTTACTTAATATAGGCTTATATTCAATTTTTTAGTATAATATGTGTGTGCAATACATTTTTAATTTAATATTTTACATACTGTAAATCAGCATTTTTCTGTATTTTCTGATAAACCACAGTTACAAAAGTGACGGATTAGAAAGATTTTATTGTAGTTTAAAATCTTATCAGTATAACATTTCTTAGTAAATTTTTTTATTAGTGTTATGTATTTTAAAACTTAAAAATTCCAGTTCCAAAATTCTCCAAAATTAACTAAATCACTAATCAGTAGGACTCAGATTTTATTGTACTAAATAATAAAAAAAGCATATCTATTTTTTAAAAAAGCAAAAAAATAATAGTCAAAAACTAACTTAAACTAGGTATAAAATTAAATAAAAATTATCGAAAATTAATTTAAATTAAAAAAAAAAAAAATTACAATTATTTATTTAGTTAGATTTTTAGTTGTGAAACTGACTCTATTGTCAGACAAAATATTTTAATGCATCGAAAATAAACGCTTTAAATCCTGAATTGATCGGTGCATACTTTATACAAGCTGTTTCGTTTAAATCAAACCTATAAAAGGACTCGGATTTTGTAGCAAAATAAATCTTAAAAGAAGCCTTTTAAGTAGATAAAAACAGCATTTATTAAATTTAATTCTAAAAAAACGAAATTTAAATTACACACAATCATATTTTATTATTAAAAACAAATTTACGGCTATATATTTTAAATATAATTTAAATTGTTTTGCTGAAACTCATCCTATTGCAGGGTGTTAATACATTTTTAAACATACAAAATGACGTTTCCACATCAACTGAATTGGTACATATTTCATATAAACTAAATTATTCAAATCATACCTACTCTTAAATTTTAACCAATTAGTAATAACCCGTATTTTTACTGTATAAAGGAATACGCGTTGTTTTTCAAATTTTGTAAGATCGAGAATAAAATATTTTTTTTAGATAATTCGAGTGACTGTGACACGTAAAACGATTATTGCGATTATTATCTAGGTATATTGTTTTCCTAGTCATTATTTAAATTGTCTACTTATGTCTCCACTCCAGAAATTTGCATTTGAGCTAATCGTCGGGAACACGGGAACTTATTACGTACAGCATTTACTTTTATTATTCTTTTGGAACTCGACAACGACCTGGTGCCCTATTTCCTATATCAATCTTAATACGTCAATATACCGCGTTCATATAATATGATATGTAATATAATGATAATATCTAAATCGTATAATCGTCTTCGGACGACCGAGCGATGTCGACGATGGACTGTTCGGCGGTCTGTGGGTGACAGTGGATGGGGGGGGGGTCACGCCACGTTGGGTGCGTGCGGTATAGGCGGCTGGAGTGAGTTTCGGGAGGGTGGCGATGGGTGTCCATGTGTGTGTGCGGCGTGTGTTCGCGGAAAACTCCGACGCCCGCGGTGGGCGTCGTCGACGACGGGAGGCGGTCGCAACCGTCTTTTGGCGCGCGCTAGCGTTTTCGGCGATTCGCCGGCCGGCCCGAGCGAGCACGTCGGCGACACGGTCACCACCGCCACCGCACATGACCGTCACGACGCGGCGACGACAGTCGGTGGCGGAAACGGCATCCGGCAACACCATCACTCTCGGGGACCCAGGAGCAGTCGTCTCGCCACAGTGATCCTCGGCCGTCAATTCCGTCGCTCACACACACACTCACGCAACCGAATAATAATATATCTGTGCAGGTACAACAACAGTAATAATAATAATAATAATAATACCTAATAAAAATAATTTTTCGCGACGATCGTATTAAACGTATATGGTATAGTAATAATGTCCACTGAAAATCGTTTGCTAAGTCAACGCCGCACACGCATGACATAGGTAATTCGACTATTATTGTCTTTAAACGCTGATCGGGTGATGCGTCGCGATAGAGGTAATGATGATAATAACATACGCTGTGTTTATAAATAAAACATTTTACGCACGCGAATTCGAAACGACGTACCTAATTGTCCTGCCGATTGACCGGAAACACGGCGATTAATTAAATGTTCATTTTTGTGGCAAGAGGCGCTTTTTAAGAGGCGGAAAATAATTGTTTTTTTTTTTTTTTGAAATTTTACGTCGACTCGAGTTCTGTTTTTGACTTGCACTTTGGAGACGAGAAAACTGCGTCATCTTGTTAAAAATTTGCTATTTTTATTTTTTTATTTATATATCTATGGATATTCGTCTGCACGCCGTGAAAGTTATTTTGTGGCGAGCATATTAAATACTTGCGTGTTAGTACATAACTCCGACCGTTGCCGATCGTATAATACTCGTGTCTCTCGTCATATTCACCTGTATTATTAAAATATTGTCATATTATTAAAATAATATACTTTGAAATTTTCGTTTAAAAGATTATTAAATAAAATTATTAAATTAAAGATTATATTATTTGTTCTAATAAAACGTGGTTTTGTACACGGTAGTCAATGATAAAATCAATCGTAGATAGATATATTTAGATAAAATGTAGTTATAATAGTGTCAATATTATAAAGATAGGCTATACTGTATTAATAATAAAAAAAAAACAAAATTCCAAACATACTTAAATTAGAGTAAAACAAGGGAAAACTTTAAACGTGAAAATTACTCGCAATAACACTGAAATACTTTCATATACTTATAAATTAGGTACCTACCTATTTGAATAAAAGCTGATAACATTAAAGTTATAATATATTGTTTATAAAATTAAAAAATAATTATTAGCACTGGATATAGCAATGAACCATAATTTCTTTGGACTATTGTTATTCTTATATTTTTTTCCAAAAATTGTTTGAGATTATGTCATTTTTTTTTTATTGGTTTGATATATTTTAATAACTACATTATTATTTGTACCTATAAAGTATATAACAAGACAAATTTGAATGCAGATAGAGCTTTTAGTTCAATAATCACTCCAAATTTCTGAATGGTATAAATATATAATAATTAATAATATAATAAATTATGATCAGCCATTGTTAACTACTATATTATTGATTTTCTTCGTCATTATTAATGAAAAATGTATAATAAATTGTTTTATTAATATACCAAATATTATAATAATTGCGTTATTAAAAATGTTGCATTAATTAGTAATTAATAAAAAATAATATGTCTAAAGAAATTTCCAAAAACTTATATTTTATCAGATATTGTAGATATTACAAAAAAAGGTTCATTAGATTTTTTAATATAAATTTTTTTCTTCTAAAGCGCTTTCCCGATCATAGTAGGTATGTGAAATTTATTTTGCACTTCATCCCACGCACAATAAACACATAACTTTATTAAGACAAACTTTTAATTGATTCATATTCGTTAGATATTTTAAAGTAATCTAATTTTTTATTGTAATACTTTTTTGATTCATCCTAATCATTATACATTGATTTGTGTTATATTAATTCTAATAAATTATATCTAATAAACTTACTGACAGGTTTTACTATATTCTATATCAATTAATGTTCCTATGTTTCAACATTTAAAGTCGAGTATTTACCGTGGTATAACAACACTTAAATATAATCATATTTTTTAAGTAATTACTTATTTTAAGATACACTCACATTAGAATTGATATAGTGCATACGTATTTTATGATCTAAAATACTATACAAAAATTAATTAATTTTAGTAAGCATAATAATATAGTTTATGCGTTTTATAAAAGAAACAGGGTTATATGTCTTAACCTTAAATAAAAAAAAACTAGATCAAAATCAAATGGAACGCTGTCAAAATTTACATTCGAGGGCCATAGTTGAAATTAAATATTAATATTTTTTTTGATAAGGGGAACAATTGTCAAGAGACAAATTGTCTTCAATTAAATATTTAGACAAAAGTGGCTGGTCATATAGTATCATAAAAACAATAACAAGAATTAAATCATTCAAATTTTGATAGAATTGATAAAATTCCGACGCTAAGAAAAACATGTATATTTTAAAATGCTAAAAGAATAAATTATAAGACTAATATTATAAAGTTTTTAAGTAGGTACACAATATTTGTAAAAAAATTTAAAGGTATAAAAAAAATATTACTTAAGAGTTTTGTAGAGTTATTCATAATTTGAACATAGATTCTCTCTCTAATTATAATAGATGATTCTTGCATAATATAGCTTGTATTGATTATAAACATATTTATACAATTAGTTTGATGTGAATACGACATTATGAAATATGATTTTTTTTTATACAATGTGATATATAATTTAATACTTAATATAGGTAATTTATTCAATAAAAAACACATTTTAATGAATCGAAATATCACATAATACACCAAAAAAAATAATCATTTTCCTATTTGCTCAGTACCAGCATTTCACTAAATTTTAATCATCAGTTAAGCCGTAATGGATAGTTTAGATTTTACATTTCTGGAAATTTGGAGTATTATATTGAATGTAATATCAGAATTTATATCACATGACTTCATTTTCATATGTTTATATAATAAATATAAATATTAAAGTGTAATAAATAATTTTAAAAAGTTCTGTATAAACTATAGATGACTTGTAAATTATCAAAATAATAGTTAGTTTAACAGTTCTTTACTATTTACCTAAATGATTGTGTACTGATATAATCTATAAAATACACCGTATTATTTTAATACTTGACTTATTTCCTAATACCTATGTATCTAATATTGAATACATTTTTATGATTTGTTTGAAAATGAAGATGAACAATTGTATAAATTCTGAGAGTATCGCCTTATTTTACAATAATATTATAAAATATTTATTTTTAAAGAATTCGGTTTTTAACCTTTTCTTTTCGAAAGAGGTCAATAATTAATCTTTGAACGTTTATGTAATAATCAATAACAGAAATCAGAAGTCATTTTAAGTTTAAATCACAAAAATTTAATGAAAATTAGGTTTATATTGTGGTCTTACATTGAAACCAATATAAAATATACGATATACTATATGAGGTTTTAAGTAAATATATATATATATATTTACATGTTTAAAAGTTGTATTTTAAAACTGGAAATTATGCTCGTTTGAAACATTCGATTTGTGTTAAGCGCGTGCGTGACTGTTAGTTATAAAATTTTGAGTTTACATAATGGAAAATCGGTTGTCCGAAGTAAACTGAAAACTTGTGCTTAAAATAATTATTATGTTTATAATTTTGATGGTAACGGTTTATATATTATTATGGACATTCCTTATGTGAACTTTACAATTACATTACCAATGACACAGAATTTTAAAATTATTATATACCTACTCGAGTATTACCCAATACTATAATAGATGCTGTTGCGCAGTTAGAGAAGGGAATAAAAACGACATCTGAAATTATTAGCGCGGACCAATTCGGGTCCAAGGTATATCAAATTTCTCCTCTTTCTCCCTTTCTCCCCCAACGACAAGCATATATACTCATATATATATATATATAAGCCGATTAAAGACGTCGTCGATGGCAAACAAGGTCTTCATCGTCGTTGTCGGATCGTTTTCTGTCTTACCCCTAAACGAACGCGTGATATTGAAGTTAAAATACCCAGCTCTACTCCAAAGAGTTGTGTACCTGCAACCCCCATCCACCACTATCATCTCTTTCTCCTTTACTGTTCACCGATATACCTCTTCCATCTTCCGATTTTCCCTAGTGGAGCATTTAACACAACACACACACACACACACACACACACACACACACACACACACACACACACACACACACACACATACATACATATATATTATAAATCCCTCGATTCTCTAGTCGATGATGGAGACCCTGTGTGGAATCGAGAAGCGCATTTATTATTCATTCGTTTATCGTCGTAGTCTTGGTTCTTGTTGTTTCCATCTAATCCCGTCTACTTAGCTGAGCAGGGGGAGCGATGACGGCGGGGAAGTTGTAAGAAGACGAGTATTCTGGCTGATGATGCGATGACGTGAACTATATATATAATCTTACTCCCTGTGTGGAATATGTATGGTGGTATTGAGGAATTCTTCTCTAAGTAGGTAGTTTACAACGCAGCGTACAACAATAGAATTCGGAACGTATCGTACAATATTATATTAGCAAAGTAGGTACATGTAATTCTTGCATATGAAATTAAGAATGATTTTTAACACATTTATGAGTTTTTCAAAGTTAAAATAAATTTTATAATAGTTAAAAAAATATAAAACTTAATGTACAGTATATTATGATATTAAAAGTCAGTTATTAGTTATTATTATAAAAAGGTATGTAGTACGAGTATTTACATTTAATGTATACGTTCAGTATTCACCTATCATTATTACGAAACTTAATATTATAATTTACAATAATAATGACTTTATTGCTTTGTATTATTTACTGACATAGTTCACGGAACTTCCTTCATTGACCAAAGTAGTTGTAAAAATATACTATTTATTTAAGTCTATTAAATTATAAAAATCTGTGAATGACACCAAATTACACCAACACAAATAAAAATGAAAATTTTTTTTATCGCGCGTAGAGCCTTGTTTTTGTAGTACACGGCGTATGTAATGATAATAATAATATTATAATGTGTATATTTTAGTCATCTATGTTACTGTGAGCGTATGTATGTGTATAGACGTCACACGGTATTTATTATGATGTAATATTAAATATATTTTCTCGCGGAGTTTCTGTTTAAAAAAAATAAATAAAAATCCAACCAAACGCATAGCTAAATTTATTAAATTCCCGTGTCGGACGCGAATTAATAGTAGTATGTATGCGCATACCTACCTATGTAATTTGTATGTACATATTATAAACAATAGAAGAGCGACTGATTTAACTGAGTAGGCAGCAGCTGAATAATAATAATATAATAATACAGTAAATATTCGGGATTACACAATTCGAATTGTCGTCGCAGTCGTTGTCGCAATCGTATACAACTCGATGTAATGGCATCTGTACACAATATAAAACAAAACGGTAAATGGACATTATTTTTATCACACGCTACGGCGGGTGAAGAGACAAGAGATTTTTGAGGGTCGTTTGCGAAAAGGGTTGCAATTTGTAATTTCACCGTAGGTACACGTTTCAATAATAACTGCAGTATATTATAACCCATGAAACAATTTAATAAAAAATAAGTTACAATATAGTCCTTGATTTATGTATGATATAAGTGTAAAAATGAAAAAAATTAGCTAATTACCTACTATGTAGTATTTAGTATGATAGAACAGTCAAATTTTAAGTCTTATCAAATTATATTATTTTCTTTATTTTATAATACGTTTTAAAACTTTTTCTTTAATTTTCAACAATTATATATTTTATAATTGTAAAAATTGTTCATTATTTTATGTGAGCCAAAGAGAAAATTAGAGCAATTAATTTTAAAACAGCAGCATAATTTATAAAACCAGCTCCAATCCATACATATATAATGTATTTAAATTTAATATTTATATTATTATTAAAATATAAATTTATGAATAATATCAAATGATATTTCGTTGATGTAATGTAAGATTTTTACAATAAACTATGAGAGTTAAAACAAAACTGCGTTTTATAATATTCCATTTTGGCAAATAATATAATATACCTACCTACATGTTCGGTTTTTCTAAATGAAATTTTATTAAATTAATTAAATGTCGTATCGACATGGTACTGTGATGTTAAATTTTACATTTATTGTTATACCTATAGTATATTATTGAAAAAAAAACGTAATTAAAAAAAAATGCAGTTATATAACGAGGCATTTTTAATCGATTATCCCTGTGTTTTATACATTTAGTTTTCGACCATCGATAACGTGGCGCTCCATTTAAACTGTTGACGTGTGGAATTGCAGCAATTTGCAGGAAATATTAAAGTAGCTGTGCCGTAAAATAAAAAAAAATCACCGACGACAATCCAACACTTCCTCGGAAAATATTAAATTGGCCTCGATGTACAATGCGTTACAATCATCGTCCATATTATGCTATACGACTATCCTACGTCATAAATCATAATAACACTGCTACGACTCTTATAAATGCATTTCGCGTATTGACGACAGACATACAAATAGATACTGTTGCATTACATACAATAAGGCGTTCGGCTATATTATTATATATAATAATAAAAAACGCAACATTCTATTTTTGTTCATCTTGGCCCTAGGATAGCGAGAGGAACAGGAAATGAGACGAAGACGTGATTTATTTTGAATAGTACTTGTATTCTATTTGAGATTTTGACTCGTAGAGTCGAAAAAAGTCACACATTGAGCAGTTCCGACCTGTATAGTATGTGTAGTATGTAATATCAAAATATACTAGTTGACAATATTTACTCGATTTATGTAATTTATTATACACGACATAAATTGTAACATATATTAAAATCCTGTATTATTTTAATGTGTAGGTTCCTACGTATTTATATTAAGTGGTACATTTTTATTATTTTATACGACTCAATTAGATACAATAATATTCTCCGAACAAATATGTTATTTTATAGTTTATTTTGAACTTCTAATTAGTTTTTAATTTTTTTTTTTTATAATTATTACAATTCATATAAGTAAAATTAACTCAAATAAATTAGTGATTTATGTTAAATTTGCTTAAGTACAAACCCTATTAGTCCAATTAATTGATACCAAAATAATATAACTTACTATGGTCATGGTATAGAACTTAGAGTAGAATATATTTTTATATATTGAATTCTAATTACTAACTTTACCTACTGGTTTCTTTTAATGAAAAAAAAAAATGTGTGGATTTGTTTATAATGAGTGTCCAACGACGAGTGTCTATTTTATACCTAAACAGCCATTTATAAATTATGGATGATAGTGCGTAGCCTTCAATCTTCACAATGCTTAGCTAAAGAAATTAAATCATAATAAACAGAAAATAATAATAATAAATATAAATCGTGGCCACTACTGTTGAAACGTTCATCTCAGCCAAAGCAGTCTGCTTGTGAAACTCTTAGAGATCTTGGTGGGAAATACAAGGAAGGGTGGACGCGTATCGCAAAATAATATTTAATTACAAATGAAAACTTGTTTGTGTTACATACATATATATATATATAATATATATGTACTTATAATATCGCGTCAATGTTTTACCGCCACTACTCGTCAACGGCCGACTGATATTATATATTATATAATGTACATGTATATACAAACAAGGAACGGACGTCGCGCGCGAAGCAATTTTGGCGTTTCGTCACGGTTTCGAGGCGGGTCGACGGGTACAACAAACGTTTTTACAGCATCTGCAATCGGGTCGAGAAAACTTTTCCATAGGTCTTCTCATTACGGAAAAAACGTCTAAAATATTCAGACAACCGTCGTCATATAACTTCTGTTTCTTCTACCATAACCTCTATGAAAGACTTGTCTTTTGAGATATTATTGTGTACATTGTCGTTGCGAGTGATGAATACCTACTTCGCGGTTATACTGTATATCTGTGATACGCTAAAAAGGCATGCGCCGACCGTGACGTTTAATTTTTATGTACGGCGTGGTTAAAGAACTTTTTCTAATGTATTTTGATGTTCATAAAAGTCGTCGTCGTATAATAATAGATACCATCATATATATTTGGATTTTAAGCTTTTAAAATCACGACATATTTTATTTCATTTAACTAAATTTGATAACCTGCAGGATACTTATCGTATTTTATTTGGAACAAAAAAGTTTTGCTTAAAAAATATAATAAAAATAATCAATATAGGTTCTATTTGTAGAAGTTTTTAATTCACTGAACATTTTTACGTTTACGTCTTTCATTTTAGCTTAGAAAAAAAAATCAAAATAACGTAATACATGTTGAGTTTTGATTTGATAACCATTAAAAATCATTCACCACGAAAGAAGATATTACAATATTACAGTTTGTAGTTAATGATTGCTCTCCCTTATAATTCGATATTTTAATTTTAGCTACCTTGTGTCTCGACTCTCGAGTCCATAACTATACTATTAACTTCTTAAGTGGTAACATTCACATAAATGCTTGAGGCCAATATAATACTATGTGTCCAACATTAAAGAATTTCAATATTTTTGTTTCAACTTTCAACTAAATAACCTTGCATTTTTACTAAAACTTTTCAATTGGATAGAGTAATTAAAGTAAAATATTAAATTAAATTTCTATCTCCAAACTATACACTCGGATTACCCTATTTATTATTTTCAAATTTTTAAAATATTTTAATTTTCATATTAATTAAAAGCCTAAATTATTAGGAAAAAAATGGGTGATTCAAATCAAGACTCAGTAATTGAGGTGATATAATATCCAAGAAAATTATATTTTACAAATAAAGCAAATGTCTTTAATGGAAAAAGGTTTAGGAAATTCAATGTCATTAAAGCTGAAATACTTTGTGTTAGGCTTGGTCTTATAACAACTCAATCAAATTGTTTAATAATTTAATGTTAGAGTTTGATGATATATAGTCACACTGGTTAGGTTTGACCGAGTGAAAAAGTACACTACGGATAATAAAATATAATATCGAACATACCGACCGTTGTAATGTACCGGAGGCAGCGACGGATCGCGAGTTTTAATGGTGATGGCACCGGCAGCAACAGACATCGCACCCGCTATTTCCCTACTACCCAAAACTCGGAGCGAGGAAGACATGACTATGGGAAAATTACATAAACAGAGGTAGTGAGTAGGGGTGTTAGTTAAAGGAAAAAAAAATAAAAAAATAAAACAGTGACGATTTGTAACTGACTGTCGAGTCGATTGCCGCATTCAAATAAACACACACACAAACTTAACCAATATATATTATAAATGTGCGTTGCTCCAAAAGGTGTATATATATTATATAATAATTGCAAATAATCGGTTATTGTTTAAAAAAAAATGTCATAACATTATTCTCACATAAGGTGAGTTTATCCTCGTAAATACAACCAGCTGACGATATATACGAGTATATATATATATATATATATATTATACATATTAGGCACTAGTGGATACAAAAAAAGTCTGTGAATAGGCAAATTACTTTGTATTTTAACTTGATAAGTTAATGTAGAAAAATTTTATTACTTAAAAGTTAAGTTGGTATGGAAGTATATTATACATTTTGATTCAAATATGCAAAAAAATAGTATAAAACAGGGCGATTACACTTGGCAGATCATCGTGTGTCGATTGAATATAGTAAATTGACGAGTCGGAACAGCGCCGGTCGCAACTGTTGTATTCTATACCCATCGTCTATAACTCGTAATAAACAGAACCAAAAAAAAATGAACTTGATCGCTAATATAGCAAAACGAGATCGGTTTACTGTACGTATATAATACCTGTACACGTGCATTTGTGTGGGTACGCGCTGGAGTATAATGTGGGTGATCGACCGGGGTGAGACTTACAACTAACAAAATCGGCGGCGGGGGAGGACTCGCGCGCGATATCGGTTAATTGCTCGTGAAATTCGATTAAACCACCAGTGTTAGCAGACGGCCCATCGCACGTGAAGCTGTAGGAGGAAAGTCAATTTAAAGGGATCGACCGGAGACGGCGAGTATAGACGACGGCAGTGTATTATATATTATCGCGCGTAGGAGAACGGACGTGTACGAACGGTGACTGTTTAGAGGGCGAGTGGTGTGAAGGCATTAAACGTATATTAGTGATTCGGTCTGTTGTGTGTGTGGGGGGAGGGGGGGAGGATGAAAGGGGAAAGTGTTGGGATTGCCCTCGACATTTGTCGGACAATAAAATGTGTGCGTTTATCCGAGAACGCGTAAGATAGGTGATGAGAAGAGAGTGATGAAATAAGCCACTGATGCATGCGTATCATCACTACGCAATTCGATGTGAAAAAAATTAACTCGAATCGGTTATAGTAAACCCGCATTAACAACGTTGAGTTATAATTTAATAATTATAACATATTATCGTCTGCAGACGATTTATTTTGCTTTAAACGTTTTAGTCAGTAATGTGGAGATAAACAACTAACCGACGTATTTTTAAAATTATCACCCGAGTCGCTTCTGATATTATGTAGTGATTATACAAATATGTGTCGATTTAAATAATAACATACGTTTTGTTAAAAACACATATTCCTTATTGTAGCATATTTACAGCCTATTTTAACTGTAATACGTCTATATTAAATAAAATATTAGTACATACAATTTGTTTATTTTAATACATATTTTGTACGAAATGTGTATGTATATATACTACGCAACGACATTCATTTATGCATTTTTCATAAAACATAATAGACACTAATAATTATATTTTAGTGAAATAAGTTATTAATATTGGCTGGTCAATATGCTGAATCCACAAAATTCATATGATTGTATATATACCTATAACGTCATCATCATGGCGAGCAAAAAAGTGTGGATCTTTTGCTAGAAAGTCGGCGGCTAGAGATTTTATCTACAGCACACTTAAACGTAAAAGAAAAATATTAATGGAATATTTTAATTTTTTGATTGTTTAGTTCTAATGACAGGTTTTTGTTAGCACATTTTATTATTTACTTCTTTATTTTTTTTTTTTTTCTTTTCTTTTTTTTTTTTTTGAATGGTTATAAAATATTGTTACTATTTGATTGAATCCAATTGGAAAACGATTAAGATTATCGGTGATTTTAGATTAAAAAAAAATTTAAAAAAAAATAATTGATCTTATCGATTCTTGAGAACCAGTTGGTTGAAGGTCTTGCAATTTTAATAGATGGAAATAAAAGGTTACCAAAATGATTGGCATAATGTACTAATAATACAATTTTAACATATTCAGCGTTGCTTATAGCTCAAATTTTTGTGTGAATTATAAAATTCGTTGATGCGTGGAGTGGTATTTTCTAACCGTGATAAAAAATTATCCCGTTTACACAAATGTATAGACGTGCAATGTGCATGTATCTAATTATATTTTGAATTTTTCAAAATATTATGTGTCGTATTTTAAGGTATTACAATGTATTTAGGAATAACCAAGGTGATTATTGAAAGTTCGGGGTGATACATTTTTACGTAATTTTTATCTTTTTTTTCGAAGTTTGTTTATCGTGACTAATAATAATGATATTGAAATAATATAATGTAAATACATTTATTTTGTTTTTGTGTGGGAATTAAAATTGAAGTTATCCTTTTTTATTGCAAGTGATCATATCTATAATTGGTACCATTATATAATATATAATTATATTATAAAAATGATTTTATCAATTTATTATATAATATATACGTTATATGAAAAACAAGTCAAGTTTTATATATTAACATTTTATTTATAATTTGTGTTTGTTGAACACTTTACTAATATCCACCCAAGCCCCCACAAAAATAAAAATCTCCGAAACTTCAATATTCTAAATACTACGATTATCGTGTTCCTAGTTTAAATGAATAGGCACACGTCATTCGTTTGATTTCGGGTGTTTTCATGTGGACGGATACTATATAATATTTTTATTTTTTTAAGACGTATTATTATATCTTAGGGATTTCGCTCGACAGCGCATATTGATGCCTGCGGTGGTTATTTGACAAACAAAACTGTATGCTGTGCTCGTATATGATCCGATCACGACACGTCGCGTGCTCTAAACGCGTACGTACCGCTAATAACACGCCGATATCGTAATACGAGTAGAGGTATATGCATCGTCCCGTTAATACTACACGTATCCCCGTCATACCGTAAGCTCATAATACTCGACGCCGAGTGGTAATCGTGCGTATTCCATGGACACGAGTAAATATATATTAGTAGTCGTGTAGAGTCGTGATGTATATTATGTAGGTATGTATATACGCATAGACAGTCACGGTGAATTGTATTCGTATGCATATACGTATGTCGTATATTGTCATGTATATATACTGGTATTATAGCCGTTGCGCGTATCTTATATTATCTACTATTGTACGTATATATGAGAATAGTCGTGGTATGTGGTATATAATACATATGTATGAAGCCGTCGGCCAGTGATAACACTGATCATATCCGTATAACGCGAGCGTGTATACCGCAGTATACCACTGGCAGACGCTCATAGCCGCGCCAGTTGAATTATTCGAAACATCCACAGACCGGCGTCAGATATTACATTTAGGTATAATATGCATAGCATTCAGCGGGTTTAGGTTCTGATTAAAATGACGCAAGTGTCTCTATATTAGATTGATGCATGAGTAGTACATTGTACTTTTTGGTATTTAACGATGGCAATTATTATTGCAATATACGCGTGTAAAAATATCGATTATCCTTAATTTTTTATATTTACCAGTATGAAACGAAACAATAAAAAAATAATAATAACAAATTCAATGAGAATATATTTTATATATCATTTTTTTTCTATTCCACATAGTGTGTAAGTACTGTTATAATACAATCGTATACATATATGCTTTATGCTTTAAACATACACAACCACAAACCATCACGTGTGTATATATCGATGGATGTAATAAAAAAATAATATACATGCAAATTGTGATGTATTATATTATGATATTGTTAATTATAAATAGAGCAGTGCATTTTTTTGAAATTCAATATCTTAATAGCTTATAGTAAAATTGATTAAGTCTTAAGTCTGGAAACTAAAAATCTAATTTTGAGACTATTTTGCATTTTTTTTGATTTTTTAGGGCTTTTTAGATTGTTTTCTCTTTTTGTTCCATTTTTCTATGCTATAAATAATTCTCGTCAATTCATACATATTTGTGAATACTACACTCTAATTTATGTCTTATATGCTAAGTATAATTTGCTTAAATTACAATCAACTATTATTAAGTGTGTATAATGTAAAAAATATTAGAGTATACTTTAAACAGTTTAAACAAAATATATTTTTTGAAAAATAACTTAAAGTTGTACAATTACTAGAAGTAACGCATTGAATAATTTTAAAAATACCAATTAACTTACAATTAATTGAGTTAAGTAGCTGAGTGGACGTTTTTCTTCATATTAACTCTACGTTTTCCAAGATGAATTTATTGTTTTTTGTCTATACATCTAACTTTCTTAATGTCTATTCAACTATTTTTTCATTAACTTTACCACCTTTGCAATATTACGCATATTATATAAAATATTATAATATAGATTATACATATTAAGTATTAAACTATTATAACAGTATAAATGCGTAGACAACATAGGTAGGTATAAATGTGTTAGTATAATGTAATATGTAGGTATGTATTATTATATTACTTAAATAGTGGTGTGCTCCGCAATGTGTCGCTAGCGTATGTGCGCCTATTCGTATAACGTGTCATAATATAATAATGTGCGTAATTAAGTTTCAACAGACGGTAAAGTGTGTATGTGTGTGGGTATGAGAGAGAAAGAGAGAGAGAGGGGATGAGAGAACATGTAATTGAAAGTCGGCGGCGGCTGGTGAATTAGGGTTAACACCGCGTATAATACACGTGTATAATCCGGTGCAGGCCCACAATCAAGTGTCATATATAGTAGTGGTGTATTATACTGTATTATACTATACATATTATTCATATGTGCACAGAACGAGTTTTCGCCCAATGTACAGCCGCGTAGTTTTACTGTTGAAGTGTTAACCCATTGCACGTTTTATATTTTTATAGATTATAAAGTATATCAAACTCTATATTATTTGCACATGCAGCATTGAAGAGTTGCCGAGTTAATAAAACTCTAGTTAATTGAGTTAAAATTCAACGTCAAGAATGTTAAGCTGTAAGTTAGGTGATAGTTAACAATTTTCCACTCTTAAAAGTTACATGTTAAGACGAAGAATTAATATTAATTCAACACAGTAAAAATTAATTTTTTTTTTTTTAATTAATATTTAGTTAACACGTATAATTATTCTGATTGAGTAACTTTAAAATAATTCCTACTAGTTAGGTTTTCCTTTTTATATGAATTATTGCACACCGCATAGATGCAAGTTCTTTATAATCTAAACCATTACAGAAAACACTAAACTTTAGACAGTTAAATACAGGTTTGTGGCAACTAAATGATTAAATTCAATAACACATTTTCTTTGTATTTAACTTTAATTATAAATTACAATGATTAAATAAATTTGATTAAAAATAAAATAGTTGAATAAATAAATTAGTTTTAATTATAATTATAATACACCTATGTATTAATTATGACATTGTACATACATGATATTAACTTAAACATATTATTTTTAAAATTAACTGAAAAAAGCGTAATTGTGACATTGGATTCTTTAAATATTTAACGAAGTGTGATGATTAAAAATTCACTAATTAGTTATGTTCAGAAATTAAAAAAATATCTTTTTAATTAGTTAATTCTCATAAATGTTATGTAGCAGTAGTATTGAAAATAATTTGCAGACTCTTATACTTTATTATGGACATTATCTCATACTCAAAAAAAACTTTTAGAATAAATGAATTAGAATAATTAGATGGCATGGATTCCAAAATCAATATTTTCATGAGTTACATTATAACCATATTTTGGTAGCCCCTGTTTTAAATTAATGATTGGATATTTTTTATATTTTTTCAAGCAGTGAAAATACAGATCAAAATACATATTTGTATTTATGAAAACATTTAGATGCTTTATACCTTATTCATACATATTATTTTACACATATATATATATACTCGTATAAGAGATTACATTATTATTAAATTATTGAATTACTGTGATGGAAAAATAGAGTGAGTGAGAGAGAAAGGAAAAAATCCTTAGGTCTCGGAATTGCACTTTTAGTGAAAGTGGTTTGTCGTTAGGAGTAAACCACCATCGAGTTAGCTACTGTATACAATAAAATAGTGTAATAGAACTAGCCTAACCTAACCTAAAGGGAGTTGCAAACCTCTAGTGGTTGTATGGCATTTCATAGTGGTCATGGCTAATTCGAAATAATGGAAAGGATTAAGAAAATGGTGCGGTAGTCAGACGCGTGAGGGTTAGGTTATTATTGTTATTAGCGCGGCGCTAGGGGACTGGTCCACCGGAATAATCGAAAAAAAGCAAAATTATTTTCACAAAAATAATATCCATTTGGCCACGTGAGATTCATCGAACAAACATGTATTGTATTTATTAAATGACTTACACTGTAATGATGGCAAGTTAAAAAAAAATGTAACATGATACAATTATTGGTTTATGAAATTATAAAGTTAGTCACTCAATAATTATTTAGATTTTATAGATGATACATACATATATATCTGTTAAGTATTGTTATTTTTTATTTACGTCCAACCATTATTGGATATCTGATAGTTATTTATTTTGTTCACAGTCCTTTAATTTGTTGCCGAACACTTTATTAAAGGCTTATGTTGCATATTATTTATGCATACCTATTATTGTAGTGCTTAGAGTATAATATTATGTATCCTTACTACCTGACAGGAATATTTTAAGTTCAGGAGATTTTTATATTAAAAGTTGAATAGTGTCTTTTAAAGTTACCAATTTCTATTTTTTAAATTTTAATCACTCTTTTTCCCTGTAAATTGCCAAGTGGATGATTTTTTTTTTTGAATGATGAACATAACAGTATAAATCGTATCCAATTACGCATTATATTTGATTACGATTGACGTACCGAGTGTCGTGTCGACTCTTCATCAGTATTGGTCGTCATTGTCATCGCTTTGACGATGTATAATAATATATTTAAATAGATTTTTTCGAGCGGCAATAAATAGCGATTCGCATGTCTTCCAGATATTTGTCTTTTCCCGTCACACTTTCTATTTGCTATACAGCACCCGAGCCCACATTAAATTATTATTATTATATCGTCTGTACTATATACTGCACGATTATGTTATTATAATATTATATCGTACTGAATATTTGCCGGAAGCTATCTGCCGTCACGCGTATATGTTATTATCATAACATCGTGTTATCGCGATTACACGACGCGCTGAATGTGCGATACTTGCTATTAAATAATAATAATAATAATAATAATAATAAAAACAATATAGACATTATAATATTTATTATGCGAAATTGTAATAATATTTGTATCAAAATGTGTATTTTGTAAAGTTAAAACGTTTAAGAAGACGTCGGTCATAGGCATGAAGTATTACATCTGTTTTACTAACACTAATATGTACTACATCAAAATGTTCATTCAGTAGTCCACTCGCATATAAAAAGTAGTAGACCTAATTTATTATATTATCTGATGTAAAAAAATAAAAAATAAATAATAATAAGTAAATAATATTTTGTTTTTTGTACCAATATAATATTATTATATCGAAAAATTGCACAACTGTAATGTTTAATGAAAAATATTTGCTTAACATTAAAATTCCTATTTTTAAATAAAATCTATAAAATATAATAAGACAGCTATGGTATAATAAAAACTCCTTACGATTTAAAATCTAATTTGTTTGCATTGTTATTTCAGAGAATATAATTATATTAATCTATTGGCCGATAAACTATCGCATTCAGATTGGTAAGATTATTTCAAAACTAATATAGGTACGTAGATAAATATAAATTTTCTTTAACTGCACCTATTTGAAACTCGAAAGTGGTTGATTCCTTTCACACAACTTTTGTCCTGTCTATTACATTGGACGTTATAAAGACATCTAATTACTTTCAGGGTTCCCTACGATAGTGTAATTGCGACTCGTCGTACTTAACTTCAATGTATTTCAAATATTTATTTCCCAAAATAATTTTTTATTAGTACTTTAGATTGGTTTAAATTTCTTTAAATACACACATACTTATTGAAAGCAACCTATATTTTAGAAAAGCAAAACATTTTACACCAATATAACAGTAGGTACTTATACTTTAATGTAAAATACTATTTTAACGTCAAATGGCATATTGTTATACTTTCGTATTATATTTTGTATTTAAAGACGTACGATTTAACTGTAAACGGCTAAGACTAAATTGTATCATCATTCAATACAGTGTACAATAAAGTTGCATTATAGCAGTATTAACCACAACAGTTACTTCGGTCGTATTAACATTAAGCTTAAGCCACTTCGTACTTCATGGTTTGTAGTTATATGGTTAAATAACGAGGTAAAAATAACATGCACTTTGGCACGACATGAAGTAATTTTATTATAATATTATTATTGATACAGTCAGTACTTACTATTTTAAAGCGCGCGAACGCCCTTAAATTGCCTATACAAGACGCCGTCTCAAAAAATTCTTCAATTTTCAGAAATATCTGAATCATATTATTATTATTGTTATATTATTTACTCGGTTTCCGTATTTGTATTGCTGTTATAATTTAAAGCTGAACCTATTGCAACGGCCATAGATTATTTTTTCTTGGCTTATTTTTATAATTTTGTATGTTATTAATTGTTTGTATAATCACAGTACAAGCGTACGAATCAACTAACTTGTATAATTAATAGTTGTATATTAAATTACTAAAATATTAAAATAACCCGATGAAACTGAAAGACATATTAAGTATTATAAAACTATTATGATGGTTATACTGTTATTAAACAACGTTTGTTATGTAAAAAAGATACCCCCTGCTTTGTTGAAGTTTTTGTCCGTTACTGTATGTGAAAATATCGATAAGTCAAATGTTATTTGTGAATTTTATAAACGTTTAATATTATACTACACGCATAAACCATAATGTGATCAACAAGTTGTGTGATTTCGGTTCGTAGAACTGCTACGATAGTTTATTAAATAGTATGTGCCTCCTCCTCCGTTGCCGCCATCTACACCGCTAGTCATGTATGTCGTGTACTGCGGTTGTAAGTCTATAGGACTAAAAGTATATAGGGTTATCCGGGAACAGTGGTGAAAGTGTACAGATCTTAAACTTAGTGACGGCAACAGATAAGCCGGTGGTGTATAGATATGATATGTATAGGATGAATGAACGAACGTTGTTTCCCCCTCGGAAATATTTGAAATATTTTTCCATTCGTTCACTTTTTAATGCTCTCTACTTCTTCTTTTCATGCGCAAAAATCGAAAACAATAGTTGATCCTCTTATTGTTATTATTACAGCGTGAAACGGTTGTATTTCTTTATTTTTTAATGCCGTTGCGATCGAGAAAATGAAAAATATAATTGCATTTTAAATTGTCCACATAACGCATTATAGTCTACAAGGTAATTGGATTTCGAAACGCGCGTGCTTTGCGATTCGTGTACTGTTTGAATCTAAAACAAATTTCGGAATCATTGTAAAATATATTTAAACTGGTATAATGGTGCTGAAGATATTATGCTATTATGCATTTATTTCAAATCCGATTTTTGGAATCTAAAACATATTATTGAGGGCTATATTTTCAAGTACTTGATTTGTTATGTTATTTAACAAATACACCGCGACGATACACACAATAAATTTGTTTTGTATTTTATATTGACAATTCAATTGATATAATATGTTTCGGAATAATATGGGTAACATTATAGTAAAATATTCCAATACTATGCTATAAGTATGTTTTATTAGTTATAGCTCATAATGAATTTAAGTTTTTGTATATTATAATTTATACTTATCTAAATGTAACATGTTAAATGATTTATTTTATTTAACTGTAATTAAAAACATGCATAAGTATAAATGTATAATGTTAAAATTGACAAATACATAATACATTTTAAATTTTATTTATTAGAAATTGTAATAATGGTCGAAGCGATTGTGCATAACTGTCTAAATATAAGGATTTATGGGTTTTTACTAGACTTATAACATTGTATATTGTTTATTAATTTAACCTTTAGAATTTAATTACATTTTAACAATATAAAGACTACAGCATATGATATTGCTAATAATCTTTTAAACGATAATGGTACACTTATGTTTTTTAATGGTAAATAATTGTCGACGGTTTATAAAACGGAACTACAAACTCTAGATGGATTTATTACGAATCGTTTTGATCTTGTGCAGTTAAAAAATGTATACCGAATTTGATTTATAAAACTCATGTAGAACTTTCGATCAAGACCATATGTTACGTGTACGCGTGCTATGAAAAAGTGTTTACCAAAAAGTAAAAAAAAAAACTTCACTATAAAAACAATAGTTTTGTCTCTCTCTTTGAAATTTATCATCAACAAATCAATAAATTCATCGTGGAAAAATCATTTGTTATTAGATGTTACTAAAACAAACTATATCATCTTAAAAATAATAACTTTTAACTATTTTGTAGATATGATAATAATTAATTATAAAAACTTAGTTTAAAAGCAGAGTTGTACATATATTATAATAAATATACACATAATAATATAATCATCATCTGCAGGTGTTACGATACAATTATTTACGATACTGCCGTAGACGTAGAAACATGCACTGCTATGTTCACCCGTGTTACACTCTGTGTATGCTATTATAATAATATATAATGTTTGTGTTTGTCTTAAATGTATTATATTATTATCGCTTAACGAGGAGTAGACACGTCTTGTGATCGTGTAAGTGAATAATATTTGTGCCGTTTTTAGTAGGGACGTGTAATGGGTGGTGAGGTGGAACTCGCCGTTCCGTCTATAGGAAAAACATTTGGTGGATTATCGCATTACGCGTGCTTAAAAAAAACACATACACACACACACATTCACAATATGGTAATAATTATTACTGCATACTAAAACACAACGATAATATTATATAATATTATGTACGAAAATATGCTATACAAGCGTTATTATGTATTTGCCATATTATTATATCAGCTGCAAGCCGCATTATAATATATTATAATACGACGTTGTGTATCGCATACGAAAGGAATTTTATAATTCTTTAAGACATTATACACTTTTCTCGGTAAATGTTTGTGTTTTTCAACAGACTATTATTATTATTATTTTTTTTTAATTTTAAATATACAATATATTTTTTAATATATTTTTGTATACAAACTGTTGTATGGTTACAGTTTTAAATTCAATACGCCATACTTTTAGGCTTTAGCATTTAATTTTCTTAACCATATTTTAATAATTTAAGAAGATTCCATTAAATAAAATAACAGTGTAATACCTATGGAAAACAAATTCTGGAAATCTACTAAACAACTTGTAAAATATTTACTGAACTACGTTTAGATTTATTGATCAATTATTGCATATTAAATATGTATTTGAACGGAGAAGGCTATAGCTTTGATTTACAAGCATATTTTACACCTAATTAATTGTATGTACACAAACTTAATATTATTGATTTATTTATTAGTAATTCGTTAGGTTGAAAAAATGTATCATTAAAATGAATGAGGTTTAACACTTCTTGGTGTAATACTTCGGTATTACTTGTTTATTATATATACTTTTACATAGATAGAATGATAAAATTTGATTATTATTTTAGAAATAGCTAATAGTTCAACCTACCAAGAAAATTAATAATATTATAAACATCATAACATTTAAGATGTTGTGCTGCTTATACTGATTATTCCGTCTTCTTTGTAAACTGTTATTCTTGTACGATAATTTATAATTATTTAGCATAATATATTTTATGGCGACCTATACAATGACGGCGTTTCACAGCGAGTTCTGTGATTTTTTTTTTACATTTTATTGTCATTTAGCTAATTTTACATACAAACCATTTAGGTTAGGAAAGTTGATTATTATTTTTTTTTTACCTCAATTAAGTTAATATACCTACATTAATAAGAAAAAGTTATAAGTTAATTAATTTTTGGTAAACTTAATTAAGTTAAAAGTTAAATGAACGTTTATTTATTTTTTTGTTACACTATCCTATTTCATTATTTAACCAATTAAAAACTATACAGCGGTTATACAGAATTTCTATAAAGTATTTCATTGAAATTTTTAATCATTATTAAAAAAAAAAAAAAAAACGTACACACCAAAAAAAACCAAAAAATATTTTTTGATATGAAAATTGTAATATAATAAAATAAAATAAAAATTGTTTAATTTAAACGAACATTGAAATTGTTGATTTTGCATTAATAGAAATGAAAGCAAATACATCGAATTAACCGATACCCAACATTAACTAGTTAAGTAAAAAAGTTATAGTAAATAAAATAAACGTAACTTTAACTTTTTAAAGTTAGTATGCACGGCCTTGCAAATCACTGTAACTATAACGAGATGTTCCGAATAATTATTTTAACGTGTATAATATTAATGTATAGTAATAATATGGACATTATTCCGGTTTATTTTTTTTCCGAGGGAAAACGGACTTTCCTGTAATCGATGTATAATATTAATAAGTCGTCTTGCGTACAGGGAAAAAATCGGTGCATATAAATGCAGGAAACGACTAGACTGGAGGTGTCAGCCGGTCCGATGCACGAAAGGCGGGGAGTCAATGGTCCGTACAGCGCGGTGCAATAACACAAACGCGCGTTTTATCGTCGACCAGCGACGGCGAACTGAGTTACACGCCCGACCCGTCTACCGTGTAACCGTTTCGCCGGTCGTGGTATTTTTTATTTCTATTTTTTTTAATCAAACATTCCGACCACCCGTGGCGGACGTGGTAATGGGAGGGGGTTGTGTGGGGGAGAGTTTGAAAAAAAATTGCCAAACACCATCGAGTAACGGTACACACACACACACAGTAAAACACACACACACACACACACACACACACACACACACACACACACACACACCACACACACACACACACACACACACACACACACACACACACACACACACACACACACACAAACATATAAAATCACGTAAATGAAGGTAAATATCGTTGCAGTGATAATAACATTACATGGTGGAATAGTTATTAGACCACGTGTATATAATTCTGTCGAAAATTTAACGGTTCGTACACCCTGCGATCCATCATTACCTATACCTATTACATGGGCGGAGATTTTTTTATAATTATGACAACCAGTACTATAGAGCTAGTGTGTGGTTTTTTTTAGCCTTCGTACATTTTTTTTTCACTCAATCGTAATACAACTATCGATTTTTATGTTATTTTAATTTATCGAATAGCCGTGTGTTGTATATTTTCAAAAATATATAATATATTTCAATTTTCAATACATTAATTTATTATAATTGTATGCTCTTTACCAATAGCATATCGATAACATACCTAAGTCGTATATATCAAGCAAATACTTTTAAAAATTTTAATTTTATATATTAATTTAATGCCGTAATGGTTAAATCAAAATTAATATAATAATATAAATGTAAAATCTGGAATCATCTAATTATTAAAAATAACGGGTTTCCTTTCAGATCTAGTTATTTGAAATTACTGAAATTATTTAGTTCTATTAAGAGTTATTGGGTTTAAATTCGGTTCTTTTCCTTTGGTTCCGGGATTTCGATAATTATCTAATATAATATTAAACTATTATTAATTATTACAACTTCTCAATAGAAATCATATTTATTAGAATAGAGCTTAATAACCTATATAATAATTTGTATGCGATTTTTGCTTACTCGCTACTTTTCTCTTTTTATTTTTCAGTTAACCCGATTAACATTAACCATCAACGGTCCACAAATATTACATAATTATTGCATTTCGTACAAGTCATCCTCGCCTAGGATTACAGAGGAACTGGTGGACTTCACAGTTGTGGCACTTTTATTTCGTCCGCGGGCTGCATAAAACTGTCGATTATTAAAATTATTGCGAGCTCAACAATAATATTCGTCATATCCGTATCGTAGCCGGAAGATGATGCACGCCAATCGTCAGTGGCCCTTTCAGCGATCCAACAGCAACGGAAATGGCATCGTTTACGGTGTCGACTATAACCACGACGACGGTGGAGGCGCAGAAGATGACGATGATGCAGCGGAAGAGTTTGGTGACTTTGGTGGCGATCAAACAGCGACCAACAGACGGTACTTGACCGTACAGCCAAAACAGTGGTGTACATCATACGTTGCCGCCAATCGACAACATTACGTGAGTACACTGTAATCGTATATATTTCGTACAATAATTACTTATTATAAAAATAACCGTAGACATAAGTAGGGATGTAGAATTTAACGGTAAAAATGTATTGTGCAATTTACTAGAAAAATTAATAATATAGATTAATTTAAGTCTAAATTAGTAAGTTGAAATGCAGACGACAATATTTTATATAAGAAAACGTGAAAACGTGCATTTTGAAAATATATAGATATAGCCGGTTTTTGACACTTTCTTGACTTACAATACCTCATGGGATAATTATTGATTAGAGATATATTTTTAGTTTTTACGAGTAAAAAAGATCAAAGTTTATTTTTTATAGTTTTAAGTTCATCATGATTTATCGTTTTTGTGTAAAACGATATTATGTTCTCTAAAATTAACAATAAAATTATAAACATAATAAATTATATATGTGTATAGAATGGTCTTGTATCCACCGTATCCTACCTATCGTAAATGTTTAAACTACAACTACTACAATCATTTACAACTAGATAAATATTGTTGAATAATACAGTGATTTTATTTTGACAATATAATATTAAAATGTTATACGCTGTTTGTCTTGGTCAATCACGTCAGTGTGGACGTACTCGCGATTATACTCGTATTATTATTGCTCATTTTGTCACACGTTTCGTTTGGAATCGAAAACGTTAAAATTCCACCGTACCATATATACGTATACATTAAACACAGTGCAGTGATTATGTAGAGAAAAGCAATAAAACTACAAAAAAAAAAAAAAAAGAGACCAAAAATTAATTTCGTGCGGCCGTTTAATTCGGGAGCGTCGTCCGTTGCCTGCCCCCTGCTAGACTATGACTGTACGATGACGACAACGACGACGACGGTTTAATTAAAAAAACAATACAACGACGACGACAATAAAAAGACCAACTATACTGCTGTACACCGCTATACTATAAACGGTATAATATAAACACTGGTACAGAGACATCCCTCGGACGTTGATGAGTGAGCGGAGGAACGGTTCTCTCATCGCTCGCACAGGGTGTATTATACAGGGCGATCATTTCGACTGTGAATTTTAAAACTTTGTTCACGTAACATTGTTTTTATACAGTCATGTACATAATATTATTAAAGACGTTTTCAATATTCTTATACAAGTGTCGTATTTTAAATTTTATTGAAGTATAATGTATCCACAGCCGCGAGATAGGACTGCTACACCGACTTCGTGCAAATTATATTAATATGAAGGTCCGTGTTTAAAAAAATATATATTTTTTATATTGTACACTATTAAATAGTTAAATGAGAAATTATATTTTTAAGCATAATGCTAAGTATGAATTAAAAACGTGTTGAAATAACGAAATAATCAATGGCCATTGTCGCTCGTCACAATTGTTTGGCTTAGAGAGGCTTTTCTAGATCTTATCGAATTCTCAAAATTCTCGAATTGTCTTTTTATCTGCTAATTTCAGTTGCATGTACTTCGGAGCGACAAAATTATTATTAACCGTTCTATGGGTGTTTATAATTATTTTATAAAACTTGTATTGCAATTGTTCCATTTAATCGTATCGTATAAAAACATATATACATTATAATTATAATGCTTATTTAAACGAACTGAAAAAAAATTATAGTTTTACCTGTAGTGGTGAGCAGTAATTTAAAGTTGTCTGGTTATAAGTAAAAAAAACGGCTGCACATAAAGCAAATAAACATAAACAACTACTAATTACGTATTACTTATTAGTTGTCGAAAAAACTTGTATTAAAAATGTTGATTTAGGTGTCTCACAGAGTTTTAAAATATTTTTATAAAATTAACAATACAAAATTTTTATAATGCTTGATCCTGGTGATGAATTCATACACTCTAAATTAATTATTAACATATCATCTATCATATTTGCCACCTATTGGTAATAGGTTTATATAGAGAGCCTATATAATAAGAGAGTGGCCAACTGGGTGATAGCTGCCATTTTTCGTTCAAACATTACTAGTATATTCACAGAATTCGGTGGTATAATATCTATGATTTGAACATAGAGTTCTTACTCTACGGATTTAAACTACAGATTTGAATATTTTGGACGAAAAATGGTGCCCATGATTAATAGTAACAGTCAACCAATAGAAAACGTTCAGCTAGTTGGCTACTCTCTTATTAGGTATATAAGCTCTCTAGGTTTATGTATATTATATGTAAAATAATAAATAACAAAATAACAAATTAACAAATTACCATCGATAAAACCATAATGTAAAGCTTCCGAAATATAGTATAGTAATTATTATAATAAAATACAGCCATACCTGCGATTGCGTGTTTTTCTTTTTTGGCTAGAATTTTCTTTTAATATTTTCATCGGTTTCGTCATTGTGGTCGTGTGATTGCTTGCACTGTCACCACACTGTAAAATCGCAATCGTTGTGCGCAATACCCGTATGTGAGTGCATGTGTTTTATTATTTTAAATGTTTTGAACGAAAAAAAATCGAGACAAATAGAGAGAAAGAGAGATACACACACACACACACACACACACACACACACACACACACACACACACACACACACACACACACACACACACACGCGCGCGCGCACACGCACGATGCATATCGAAACAGAAACAGAGAGAGAAAGAGAGAAAAACATAGAGTGGGTAAACGACAGTGAACGAATAATCTGAGCGTGTGTAATACGGGAAAACGGAAAAAAAGACCAACGATCGTTTTTTCTCCTAAATATTGTGTTTAATCACCGCGTATTACCACGCATTCCACGCGTACTACGAACGTGCTTGGAAACGGTGTGTTAACTCAAAATATATAATATATTTTATTTATATAGCACGTTCGGACACACGTTTATTATATACACAACGGCAATTAAATTATTACAATATCATAATATGGCTCTATTTTCGTATCATATAAATATATAATATCTTCGTTGACATTAACGCGCGAAGATTAATTGAACTATAGTAAAGGTAAATTAATAGGAACAAATAGTGTGAGGCGATCACCCTTTCCTGAAGCTACGTTTTGAGATTCAAAAAAAAAATATATATATATGTGATGATTTAAATGAGCAAACGACTTTGTATTGACATTGTTTATACCGTGGACATTTTAATAATCTTGAGTACACAGTGGAATCTTCTAAATATTCCGTAACAAAATTTATGCACATTACGGCTTTCACTAAAACAGAATTTGGACAATTTTAGACAGCTATACAGTATAGCGTAATCGTGTAGACGGTTGTGATTTAAATGTTTGTTCCTCTTATTATTTTCACCTGTGATAAGTACATCATATTCTGAGAAAAATTTAAATTAATAATCACTCTACACCATCACACGTATTAAACACATATTTTGTGTATGATATTATAAATCACATGTATACATACAATTAAAAAAAAAAAAACAAGGAGGCAAAAAATCTTGATATCCTTCTGCTAGCACCCTTGATTTGTGTTTGGTATCTATCGTATATTTTATAGAAATGCTGGATCTTTATAAAATCTTTTGTGTTAATGTTCTATGCCTGTTTGTTAATTATAACCGCAAACCGAATCAAAGGATGCGTTTTAAATTAATATTTGCTTTCAATTTAAAGAAACTATAAACTCATTATTATGGTTATACCTTTATTTTTTAAATATCTCTCTGTATTGTAAATAGTATGAAGTATTATTAGATTTACGTATAAAACAATATATTATTATGTATATATTTAACTCTCGCTTCTCATGATTTATTCATAACCATTATGTCACTAACCTTGTAAACAACAGTAGTATTTGCGATTATACCCACATACAAAAATAGAATTATCCATGATCGCGAGAAGAGTCTTGATGAGTTTCATGGCTTATGCGCCCCAAAATAAAATTATTCATTTTTCCAAAATAATCTCCGGTAATAATTTTATTCGTCGATGCAATCGCTGTAGGTATCAATATTAGGTATATATGAACATCGCACACGACGAAGGCGGCACAGACGCAGCTTTGTGATGCATTATTATACAATAATAGTCGGGCGTTAGTCCACCGCTGTGGAGGTGAGCTAGGCAATTATAATGGAAAAAAAATTGTTGTACATTTCCGTGATGTGCACGTAAACTTTGTTTTTTTTACACACTCGATGAGCCCAACAACAGACAAACACAAATTAAAAATTCCTCTTCAAAAGATTCGTCCTCTGATGATTTTTTTTCTGTTCTGTTTTTCACTCCCGTTCTACTCTAAAAAGCAACAAGCTATTTGTATGTGTGTACGTATATGTATGTATGTATGTATATATATGAATAAAAAAAAATCCTCCGTTTGCCCTTTGAACGCGAAACGATAATAATATCGCTGCCGTCGTTTTTCATTCTCTGCTTTTATCCCCAAACACAAAGGTATATAACGCACACACACACACACAAACATAATATATAAGAAGAAGGACTGGGTCGGGACGGCTTATTGAATTTATTATTGCGTACGACGGGAGCCCCGAGACCGCTGACTATATATAGCGAGTATATGCGCTACGAGGCCAATAAATAATAATGATAATAATAATACGCGATGACGACGATGACGACGTCAAGTGTGCGTTTATGCGATTCGTTTAATAAATTACGCACGCAAGCGATCCATAATAAAATTATATACTATTACTGTTATTATTATTTTATATAATATATTATGATGTGTATTTGCCAAAATCAGTAAAATGCACGATATAATGCGGAAACGCCATCGTCAGAATTAATATTAACCTATATATATTTATATAAACATATGATATACAATATACATACACTAAAGACTATACTATACTACCTAACCTAACTTATACTATGAAATAGGTTTTGTAAGCAGTGACATTATGTGCCACTTTTGTGTTGTATAGACAAATGTTGTTTATTTTTTTCGTATTTTTAAATAAATTAGTCATTATTTTTTCATTTCATGTTTTAATTCTATTTTCTATAATAATTATTACTTATTAGTAATTGGTTTAGTGGTTAAATAAATACTTGAATTTGAATCAAATGAACATTTAAAGAAGAAAAAAAAATCAGCAATTTATATTATAACAGTCCCCCCCCCTTTTAAATATATATCCGAGGATGGTTCTGATACATAATATAAATATCATAAAATAAAAATATATGATGTTTCGCTATGTACATATTAAGTATAAGTAGGTATATAGACCTCGTGTTTGCGGTAAACTATATAGGTATATAAAAAAATCAACTACTCTTTATACTATACTCCGCTCGACCGCAGCCGATTTATTAGACAACTTTTTCAATATACAAACACTGTAAAGGTTTATATATTATTATTATTATTTACCTACTCTTTCTCCGATCCATTTGAAAAAAAAAAACTTAAGCCTCTTTGGAAAGTTTTATGCGCGCGTGCCAATACGCGTATATCTATCGGGTCCTATACTCTCTGTGTGCTAACGGGACTGAACCGTCGGCGGTCATTTCGATTGGCGTTTCGTCCTGGCATCGATTTACAAAACAAAATAACCATCCGCTCGACGTTTCCTAAACGGTAGTACCTATGCATTATAATATGTGTACACAGAATAAAGCACGTATTTTAAACCGTAGAACGTGAATCTCCGAAAACGTAATATAACCGAAAGAGATATCAACGTCAATGTCAATGATCATATTATACAATATGATATTGTTCTCGGTGTATTGAGACAAAATAAAATGTATTCATTTTATAAAACGATATAATTTTATAATAATATCTTTCACAAACATAGTTAAATTTATTATCGTTCAGTTGTTTACGAAAGAGTTTAAATCTAAAAAGTAATACTTCGAAAAATGTCGAAAAATATAACATATAATATTATGTCTGAATATAAGAATGTTATTTATTCAGATGCAAATTCAGAGGATTCAAATTTCAATTTTCTTATAAGGGATATTATGAGAGTATCTCATAGCTTAAAATTAACCATTGTTTTTTCTTCATATTTTACCATTAATTTTCAATCTTCATTAGGCCATGGGTATATTATAATTTTTACTAACTTATCGTCTTTTTTACACTCTATAGTATTTATTATCTACATTGTACATAATATTATTCAATACATATATTACTTGGCTATTTGATAACGGCTAATGAAGAATAAGTATAACTATTAAATAATCATATCACGTACATAATAAAAATATATTGTAATATATAAAAAACTATCATTGAAATAAATCTATTTGATTTTGAAAATGCTTTAATCTGCAGCTTGTTATTGCAATTTATTAATATTAACATTTATGTGGTAACTAAATAATGAAACGTCTATTTAAGCGTTACGTTAAACCGTCATTGATTTCATTCAAGTTCTTAATCTGCGAAGAGAAGATAAATTATGTTGTGGAATCGCTGAAGTAGTTGGTAATGTTGTGTATATGAAGTAAATTATGAACTATTGTGAAAGTTTCGAGATCACATCTTTTCGAAGTTCTATAAGTCGTTTTCTTTTGAATTTATTTGTTAAGTAGGTATGCAATAGTTTCTGATAAATTTGAATGTACCTATAGCAATAGCTATTAGTTTGAAAATTATGTAACTGTATTAATAATTCTATTTTGTTATTAAATATTTCTTTATCATGAATAATGTATATACCATTATTTTTGGATTAATAACTATTACATAAATATTCCCTATAAAAAATTATCCAAGCTTAAACTTTTTAAATTTATTTAGGTATGCAATATTCACAATACATATTGTATTATACATTTAATTATTAGTATTCATTATTTTATTTTCATTTTATTGCAATATAAACACCAAATGAAAGATATAAAGTGGTAAACATCGAAATCTAATAAAACAATTAGAAATTAGGTAGGTATTGTTTATTCCGGTAATTCAGCTATCTGAACTTTAAATTGAGTTTTTATCAGCAAAATATATTCGCAGCTAAGTATATCGTAATGAGCAGAATCATCATTAGTGTCAAATTCTAATAATCTGTAATCATTTTCTAAAATAATTTAAAAAATATATTCAAATTAAATACATATTGTATTATATTATATCATATTATTTTTTTTTCTTGGAAAAAGAAAACTTAAACTTTTAAATGTTTAGGTGATTTAATTTATAACAAAGTTATTTGCGTTAACAGATACGTTACACAGCATATTATGAAATCTCGTGAATCAGCAATATCCAACTTTCTCAACGATACAATATTTTATTTTTTTACTTAACTGAACATATTAATATGTTATATATGCACTAAATTGTTATTGTATTTATAAGTAGGCAATAGTAATAAAGTAATTATGTCCGATATTTTTTAATTGACAATAAATCATTTTTGAGTGGTTTAAAAAATATATAGATACAATTTCAAAATATAATGACTATACTATAATACTATAACATATATTGAAATAAATTACGATGCACAATCCACTACAGTGTGAACATTAAAAATGTTTATCTGTGTAAACATATTTTATTGACGTTGAGACTTCAACGCTGTTAAATATGAAAAAAAAAACGTGGGTACGAGTGTCATAGATCGATACCTACGTAGGTTTCTCCGTCGGAAATATGCTAACAACCATCTTTTATTTATTGTGATAGATACCTCAGCCAAAATCTACTATTGCACTTATTAAAAGATCAATTCTTGTGCACACTTTTTCAACCCTGTGATTCAGGCGTATTGGAATTTAAGACATTTTATAGTTGAGTTCGACATCAATCAGATCACCACAACGACGAGTATTCAAATTATTAATCGAACAATAGTCATGCGGAATCAGATCCCATTAACATTTTTTAACAATAATCGTTAGGTTGACGTTGAGTTTTTGGACGTGGACAATTTACATTATTGGCTAAATTACGTCTTTGGAGATATAAACTGTAATATATATACCTACGAATTCCGTCGACATTTAAATCCCTCACAGTATTTTTTTTTATTAAGACACCGGACGTTTGACCCGTCGAGCGAAATGTATATTAAATTTGACTTGTGATTTCCAAATTCCAATTACGGTCCATTGATCAGACGACTTGCAATGGGATTTACCGACTTGTCGGATACGTGATTCTGTAAATGTTTATATTACCGAGTTATCTATATGCGTACGCAGGTCTTGAAGATTGTTTAGTTTCATCAGTGATGCACGCACAAATCGGTTACTTTTGCAGACCATTGGATCCTATGTCGAATTTTTAAACTCTATAATATATAGTTACTAACAGTGGTCTGACGTAGTTCCATTTGAAGATAATAATGGCGTTTCTCGTTGATACAGTGATCGATAGTGACTAATTCCTTTTTACTAATTGATCTTAGTGTTTGAATCGTAAAATTTTTATAGCGATTATTATTTGTTGTATACCACGACGTGGAGACTATTTGGCGATTAAAAATTAACCGAAACGCCTGAAACGTTCTAAGACTTGAATACTTTATTCATTCCAATATGACCAGTCTGGTCTTATTACGATTTTATAGTTTGTTAATGCTTTTGAATGTGGTTGATAATAATTTGAATAAGATAAGAATTCTGTTATTAGTTAATCTTCGTTTAGATTTAAGGCGAGGAAACCAGGTTAGGCGCTTGTCAAAAACTAAGCATAGGTATTTGCCATCGAATACGATAGGAATTATGATATTATTATGCAGTTTGACTGGTCGATATACCCTCACAAGTAAATATGTAGAAGGCAATAAATGAAGACTTGGTCTCATAAATTTTATTTTGCATGTTAATATGATAAAATGCCTATAATATGAAATATTTATCACCCTACAGGTTTTTATAGGTAATACTATATATAAATATATCATATTATAAAACAATTGAATAAGTGACGTATCCGGAGTAACAATATAATTACATACACATTTAATCAAAACGAGCGAATAAAGACGGGAAAACATATCGTTTTAATAATGTTATTATTTTCGACAACGATATCGAAAGCATTGAGTATTCATTGTGTTTATATTTATATATATAAATAATATAACAAACCATATTTCACGTAGAATTAGACTTGTGGCACACCCGATAACGAAAAGTTTTCTCGAGTTGAATATAACGATAATAATGTGTGCGTAATAGTTCATATTATAATATTATTATTTAACTGCATTACTACCGTAAATAATACGTACGTAATATAGTACTCCACCCCACCGCCAGACGCAGTTAGAATTAATCGTAAAATCGTTTAAAATAATATATTATAATAATAATTATATGCGTCGTCGTCGTCGTTATCATATTATATAATGCTTACAATAATATTTTTGGATGCTATGGAGTCAAACTCCATGCGTATAATTTATATATTTAAACATATTATTTTGAAGATGGTATAACTTTTTATTATTTGTCGGTTTATACTTAATTTAAAATTATCAAGTACTTAATAACTTCAAAAAAAAAACTTATCCTAATACACGTATTGTATTTCACTTGATTGGAATTATAATATACCTAAACATATTTATATTAAAACTTAATATGTATTTATTAGTCCCTGTAGTTTAAACAACAACCTTTAAGTTTATTAAAAGTATGTGTATATATACACATACTATATATACATAGTTATATCTATTGTACGTGTACCTGTTGTCTTTAAAAAATAAATACAGTAGGTTGGTACCAGTAAATAGTTACCAGAATTTTAACTAATAATTTTCATGAGTCCTCACACGAGCTTGCTCGGTAGAGCCCGTTACACAATGTACGAAACTATGACGTTATATTTTGTAATATTTTATTTAAATATTTTGAATAATAATTTTGTTTTCTGATATTCTACATAGTGATAACTATATTTAGTTTAAGGTCAATGAAATAATAGCTATGAAAATATCATATTAAGGAAAATAGTTCGTAAAAATAAATTATTAACTTGAGATATGATAAACACAAATGAATTGATTATAATACTAGTGTCTTTCTATAGTGCTAAAATATGAATTTTGTCTGTTAACGCATTACGATTATGCAATACCCACCAACAGTATTTAATTCAAACTGGATTTAGTTTAAACCTTATTTGAAAAATAATATTTCCATACATAAATATACTTTCCTTACCTTATGTGTTATTATTATTGTTTTTTGATTTTTATTCGACAATAAGTTTTATACTGGAAAAAACAATCAAAATATAATTTGACCTAAGAAAATGAAAGTCAAATTGTTATTTGAATCAACTATCACTAACTGAAACCTCCGTAGGCAATATCACGATTTGAAAGATTGGCCAAAAAAAAAATAAATAAATAAATAAATAATATGCGTTCTCAAACAACACAATTTGAATAATGTAGCAATATCCTCAAAACCACAATTATGTAAAAACATACAAAATATATTGTTTTGTGTATACACTAACGGTAATGTAAAATAAATTTTGACCAAGATTAAATCCTTCTACAAAGTAACAAAAAATACACTTGAACCCATTTAATTCATAAGCTTGAATTACAAAATGATCATACTCGTTATAAATATAACTAACCATTTCTAAATAATAAAGACTTTAAAAGTAGGTAGTTAAAATCACAAACAAAAAGAATGTATAAAAAAAAGTTAGTATGCTAGGTATTAAAACTTCAACGATAACCGTGCAACTATTATAATAAGGTGTTATCTTAAAATAAATTTAAAAAAAATCTATACAGTAATTGTATGTTATATTTAGAATAATATTAAAGACGTTTATGTTAACTTTGAATAATTAGTTATATACCTAGCAGACTAACTTTTTTAAAACCTTACTTTTGGTTCGTGATTTTAACACTACCTACTTTTAAAATTGTTATTTAGAAATGGTTAGTTATATTTATAACGAGTATGATAAAGTATTTATATTTTATAATAATAATATATTTATTACACAAATATCGGTTGTAGGTAATGGCTATATAAATATTAATCACTATTTTGAGTTATTGGGTATATTATGGATAAATTGAATAGTTATTCATAAAAAGCCAGGAAAATGAACATTTGAAATAATTAATAAAATATTAACATTAAAAATATTAAATTATGACTTTTAGTAATAAAATATCTTTAAATTTGTAAACAACGATGATTGTGATGAATTGAATATGATTTAAAGCGTTCAAATCTATAAAGACTATATCAAAAGGCTCAACTAAATACATAGTTGCATTTTTCAAAAAGTAATATTAAATTAATTAATAACTTGATCAGTGATATTTTAATTTATTAAAAATATATGATCACAAATATGCATACGATTACAGAACCATGATCTACTCTAACATCCCCTTTATACGTTGAAAGCGGCAAACTCTTGAAAGATATGCCATACGTAAAATAAAATGAAGTATATAATTTATTTTAATTACACTTAACGATAGACAACATCCATAAAGATAATTAAAAATAAAAATTTATAAAATAATATGATTATTAGGATTGTGATGGTGTATCTGGTTCTGAACAACGGTGTTGATGTGTAAATATCTTCATTCATAATTAAGTGTTAATAGGTTATTAATAATAATAATAATAATAATCTAACTGAATTGTAGATAGCTATGGGAATAATAACCATAGTCCGTCGATTCGCTTGTGCTATAATAAATACTATCGTATGCTATTACGTCCATAAATACCGGTTATAATATATTTTTTATTTTCTATTTTTAAAACAATGTGTATATATCCACTGTAATATTGTAGTCTTAAAAACACAATATTCACCTTTTGTGAACAAATACTAATCATTATTTATTTTATTCCCTGTACCGACGTGATAAGTTATGTACAAAATAAATATAATATTACAATTTTTTTTATATTATGTATTTTTTTTTCGAATTATCAAATTTAATGTTCTAATAATTATTGATTTATAATTTTCATGTGAACCTCTGAATTAAAATTAATATGACATATTATCTTTGATTTTGTGGATGTCCTTTTTGTATATTATGTTTATACAATTTGAACAACCTTAAAATCTTGACTACTTAGTTATGGTTAGCATTTTGTGGTGTCCAGATGACGACGAGAGCGTATTCTGTATAAGATTTACGCCAAAATTAAAGCCAATTAATAATTGACAATATCAAGTTTTTTGGTCATTATAACCTGTGGTAATTTTTCAGAAACAATTTAAAACAATTCATTTTTTACTTCTCGGTTTTTCAATTAGTCTTTACATTGAAATTATAGAAAATATTCATAAAAAATGTCTCCATAATTCGTTAAATATCATATACATAATATAATATATAAATAAAATTGATTTTTAAAATATCGATCATAAAACGCTCACTTAAATTCACAATATTTATTTTTAATTATTACAAGTGTATCCATTTATTTCGACAACAGTATTCTGATCATCATTTATGATGAATAACAAAATACACTTAATGATGTGTATTAAATTTGATTTCAATAATATTATCATCAGAGATGGTTTATCATTCTATGTTTTGTTAAATATATATACTGCTATTAGTTATTGATTTTTATCTTATTACCTATATTTATTATTTAGTATTTTAATTATGTTAAAATATTATTTATATTAATTCAAATAATATTACTTACTATTATTAACTTACAAGTCTGCAATTCCCACTTACCGTAGAATTTTATAAGTATAATTAAAGAATTTAATGCTATACGTCATAGCTTCAAAACAATAAAAATATTTTTTTGGTTAGTAAACAGTAATAACAACGTTCTAACAATAATTTTTAATATTCTTTCAATGGCGACAAATAATATACTTAAAATAATTGTTATTTTTAGTTTTAACATTTAATTTTGTAATAACTTGAAAGTAAAGTCTGTATAAAAAAATGGATATTTCTATACTTGGAATGTTTAAGTTTCAGATACTAATAATTTATAAGCAACCGTGTATTAAATTTTTAACATCAAAAGCTTGTAAAAAAATTGTATTTTAGATATTTTTAAACTGCTATAAGATCAACTTACATTTTAATTTAAATTTTTGTGATTAATTTTTAACAATTTGAAACTGTTCAGTACATTAAAATTATTAAAAATATTTGAAAAAATGTATCATACATAGAAAATGATTAAAAATAATAATTTAAATAATAGACAATAGAAGGGTGTTTTAAATATAAATACAACTAATATTTTTTGAATAAAAACGTATTTTATATGTATTACATTTTCATCACATAGGAGTAAATTTTAAAATGTTATGCATTTTATACAACAAAATTATTTTCATACTACTATAATAGTTTTGTGAAAATTTTAATTTGAAACGCTTATCATTATAACATTATTGCTTTATGTATTAATCATTTAATTACAGTAAGAAAAATGTACGTGGAGGCCTTTATTAAAATGTCTTTTAAAAAATAATATTATATACAATTTTTTATTAAAAAATATAAGTCTTTGTAACTATTTGTTTTTGAATTATAATATATATGTATATGTATATGTATATGTATATATAAAAAAAAAACAAAATCATATTTGTTGAAATCTAGCTTGTGTGAAATTTTTTTTTTTCACTTAATTCTATATTTTGTTTTACTTAATTATTTTTAAAAGTGCTAAGTTTTTACTTTTACGTATCAACTAAATCCAATTTGTTAATAAAAAAATACCATCAAAATGTAAGACTAAAGCATTAATTGTAGTGCTCAAAACAGAGGTAGTAAGTAACAGACTCAAAAAAGCACTAAATCATTGTAAAATCTATAACCCCATGGCTCTACTTAGAATCCTAGAAATAATAGTATTAAAAGTATATTATAATAATTGCCATATGAGTAGGATAGACACACTTGAAATTAAATTCTTAGAATTTTATATTTTTGGTACATTATTATTGTTTACTTTTACATAAAGCTTATCTTCAAACACTTTATAAACAATGAAAATCTAATAAATCCAACTTGTACTGAATTCCATCAATTGTTTTACTTCGATAAGTGGGCATCAGCTTCACGTGATGAATTTATCTCTTTGTTTGATATGTTGACTGCGCCATTCGAACCGACGGCGATTTTGTCGGATTTACTTTCTATACACAAACTCACAGACTGGTGTTGACTTCGATAATCCAATCCAGATTTTGAATAGAAATTTCACCGTTTTGCGTCCATATTGTATTTTATTAGTATTTTCTCGGAGTTTTAATTATTTGTTTATTTGTGTATGAAACATCAATATGATATAGTAGACGGCCCGTCACCGCTTTCGGTCCTCGCGTTAGCTTAATTATGCAATTTATAATTTTGATCAGATAGTCGCCATTATTACACGATTTGCATTAGCTTTTAATTGTGGAATTTAGTATAAATTCGTTTCAATGATATTTAACTGACAGTGTGTATTAATATTTTCTCTAAAGTGATAGAAACATAGGTATCTAACCATTTTATTATACAGTTTACATATGCACGACCAAGCCATTACTTCTGTTGTAGGTTTTGTTGTTTTGGTATTTGTTATTAGATATGTTGATTCGTAGGGTCTTATTCTTATGTTTTTATTTATCGTGATTTTACAGCCAAACGCGTAATAAAAAACTTCCGTATTTGTTTTCTTCATATAACTACTTTGCATTTGTGCAGAATTTCAGAATTTAGTATATCGGAATTCTGTTTTTTTTTTTATTTTTTTTTTTTTATCCAAAAGCATCCAGTCTTTGTATTATTTTTTCATGAGTTTCAGCTTGTACGGTTTTTAATCTAGACCGCTCTTTGAACTTTACCATTTATTTGTCAACCGCAATCTGAATTTATTTTTTTTTATTTAGAAGTTACTAGGATTAAACGCCTTTTTGATTAAAGATTTTTAAATGCATTTTAAATATAATACTAAGATACACAAAAATAGTTTTGTTTTATATTAATACTAAACATTTAAATTAATACAATTGACAATAAACATACACACATCAAAAAACAAAACGACAAAATACGACATTTTGACTTTCAAAATACAATATAAATTACTTTTCAATATTATTGTTTTATGAAAATAGGAAAGAAATTTAATTCAATACTTGGATAATTGAACTGTTAATAATTGTGTTCGAAATTTGCAGTATTTTAATTTTAATTAGATAATAATACTAGTCTGATAATAATATTTACAAAGTAAGGTAAGTACATAATATTATTTATTGATTTTTATTAATTTATAAGACGGCGTTTTGTTTAGGCAATTTAAGGCCTTTTATGTCTTTATATACGTTATGGATATTATAATAAATAATAACTTATCATTAATAAATTAGTACTCAGTAGTATTATCGCTATGGATTCACAATATTGAAAATACGTTAGATACTAAGAATAATAATTGTAATTGAAAACAAACCTGGCTGTCATATGCAGTTAACGATGTTATGTACAATATTATACAAATAATTCGTTAAATCTGTTATATTTTGTATCTATATATTCGTATTGAAAGGAATACATATTAAAGCCGTTCCTGGATTTAATGTATGTCCAATGGTCTATTGTTATCCTACTTTAAATTACATAATAATTATGATATTATGGTTAGATCTCAATAAAGCAGTTTCATATACATACATTGAAAAATAGCGTAATATTCGTCAAATCTTTAAAGAATGTTTTATTCAAAAATGTAAACAGACGATTAAAATTTGTTATCCATATGTTACAATAATTTTTTTTATGTTCTACATTTTTTTTGTTGTTTTTTTTATTATTATTGTTTTAGTTTTAATATTCTAAAAAAATAAAAATCTTATAAAAAGCATTAATAATTTATGTTTATGAAAACTATTAGGATTTTTAATTAGTTGAAAATGTCAAAATGTTTACGAAAAATGCAAATAAAACTAAAAACCGTTTTCAAATAATAACATGCAAAAATATGCTTTAAAAAAATATGATATCACTACATAGTTTTAATCACTTCGACAACATGAAACGAGTAATGCGTTCAATGTGCAACTGTACATAAATTTCGATTATTAGCATACGCTTTATATTCGGTTGAGTGCTGATATTTCCGGTGTCAGTCTATCTAGCACTTCTGTTTTAATACCTATCTTCATCTATTTACAACGTTATTATAGAATACAACGCAGAGCGACATTATTAAAATCATATCGTTGAATCTGGATGATAATCATGCACGCCAAAATAATTGCGTTTACCGCTGAGCACCTATAACTATAAGTAAATGTAATAACTAATAATATACATTATTGTGTACATAGTACACAATAATATGTGTATAATTCACCAGACTTTACAGGACATCTCGCACGCGATGCCCTCCCATTTGTGCTATACGGCAACAACATTATATATGTTTATGCACGTGTATTATGGTATTATTTTGTATCTAAATATTTATCATATTTTATTATACTAGTGCATCGAGCTGATATTAAACATACAGGGTGATGCATATTTAACATAAAACACTGAGTATTTTGATATATAAAATTAGTGTCAGTTATAATTTATTGGTAAGTCATAGGTATTTAAAGTTTTGACAAACAAATCAGTGGACCAATATTCATATGGTATTCATAAATCGCAAAAATTCGATTTTTGTATTCCAAAATACTTCATGAAATATTCTAGTATATGTAATGAGGAATTGAAAACAAGTAAAAAAAAAAAAATAGATAATAGTAAACATTTATTTCTTAAGAACACTTTTCTTCACGATTTAAAATAATGTAAAGATAATATGTTTTTAAAAGCGTTTATCATTTTTTAAATAACGAGTGTTTTATGTTAAATGAATCACCCAGTATATCGTCGCACTGTATGCTATTATTATTATTTTTGCGTGCGTTGTATCCGTTAGAGTGATGAGACGGTGGTGGAAGATGCCATGGTATTATAATACATACTAATGTAGTGAATAGTTTAGACATTAAGTTATACTTGCCATTTTATGCCAACATAGGTATTTTTCGTAATAATTCCGAACGATTCCTGTCCAACGTATACGAAACTTATTCGTTAATATTATTATTTACTATTAATATTTTGTTGATAATATATACCTTCACAATACGTACGTTATTGCTTATTGGTTTTATTAAAAAAATTATTTCATATAGCTCGCGATTATAATAGTCAAATATCAGGTAAATTCGCCCCGATATTAAACCTAATGACATAAAATTGGTTCTGCTGTACACACGTTTGCTATTTTGTACTTTTGTAAAAAAAAAAAAATGACAACATATCATAATATGCGAGTCTTGCGTTCTTCTAAGCAAATATTTATTTATTATACGGATTTATTATATCATATTATATTTTCTGAGAAACACGTAGTTTTAAATTATACACGAGTGACGTTAATGTACGATAGAAAATTGAAACATTATTTTGAAGTATGTAATTTAAAAAATGTACGTATTATATTTTATAACAATATACTGATAGTGCTCCATAGTACCATAGGTTTATATGACAGTTGACAATGTAGGCAAAATTCGTTCTATTGTGTCCTGTAGTAATTTAAAATTACAGCAAAAGTTATATAATTAATTCTTATATAAATCAAAACTAACTTTCTCTGCTATGTCAGAATAATTTTTTCTAAAATAATATAACAATATATTATATAAATTTTATATTAATGTAAATTATTTTACCTTATTAGTAAAATCATAAGTTCATAAATGAGGAATTGTTTTGTGTTCTAAATTATGAACAAAAAATTGCATACCACCAAAGTAAATTATGTACGTCTAAATATTTATAATTAGGATACGACACACTAAAATAAACATTCATTTATATGTTATGGTTTTTACATAAAAAAAAATAAGTAATATTTTGAACGGCCATCATCTGCTTTAAGAGATGATAATATGATAAAGAATATATTATATTAAATATACATAGTACAAGTTGAGATTGACTCATCAAGCATGTTTACTCTTACTCGAGATTTATTATTTTATGCAAATTCGTTTAAATAAAATTCTGATTTTTCGAATTTTTCGAAATAATGAATGATAATAATAATAATTTATATTAATAATTATTATTTGTCTATAATACGCACACTACATAATTTAAATATTAATAAATAATTAAATATAAAACAGTGATAATATTCAATCTGGAATTTTGCGTATTATATAATTATAATGATAATAATTATGGTGAAAGCCTGAAATCTGTGTATAATAATTTGTTATAGTGTAATGCGTAGTATAATCCAAAATTGATTTCTATGCAAACGTTACGGGCAAAGCATGAGTTAGATATGCAACACTTGAGGTATGTGGTCTTATATTCGGTGCAGCACGAGCGTATACAATGACCGCGCGTGACGGGGAGACGGTCTGACTGTCTGAAACAATAATATTATAATTATTCTCTAGAACGATCGTTTTGCATATCTATCTATCCATCTATATACATATTTATATCGTTTATTATGTACATTATATTGTATTATACACGTATATATAATAATATCATAATATAGAAATTCTACGCTCAAATCCATAGTCGATGAAATCCCGACGTCAATGTGTCGTCGAATACATATTATTATCATCTTCGTCATAATCATTAGGGAAGCCATTCTTTGGCGGATTGAGAAGGCGCGTACACGTCAACGTCGTAATTATTATCATGCTTATGTATATATGTATATACTATATAATATATAGCCCGTCTCCGCCTGTCAGTCAGCCACGCGAATTATGCGGCAGCTATACCAAAGCCGCCTGCACCGCAACCGCTGTACCTACCTCCACCTCGACTACTATTATACCACCGATGCATTATTGAAGAAAAAAAGGGACGACCGCGTTTGGTGAATCTATCTTTGTAGATATACACCGTCAACGGCTCTAGTGCAGAGTACACGTATTGTAAATTGTTATTATTTTTATACAAATTGTATTACCTATGTGTTGCTGGCGTACACGTGGGATACTATGTTAAATGAACAAATTATCGATAATATCAGACTCGTGACTATCTCGCGTCAACACCGACCCCTTCCACCGACTAAAATACCCGTAACTATCATGATTTTAACACGCTCGTTCAAATCTTCTGTATAGCGGGCAACCCGAAAGACATTGACTCTCATATCCTGATTAATAATTATTATATACCGTCTATAAAATTTCGAGTTTATCTCGACGATGAACCGTAGTCGTAATAATCATGGGCTGTATTATCATAAACAATAAACACATCATATTAAATCTTTTCAATAATCGACCACGTTATTTGTTCAGCCATTCGACTGTTGGATTATTGTAATATATTATTCTTATTTGACTATATAATATATATTATGATACACGAATATGAAACGTATTTCGTTTCGTATACCACCACTATTATCATATCGTCGTTATATAATATTACAAGTTACACGTGCATAATCATAATAATAACACATATTATTTTTCATTACAAGCGTATTGGTTGGATCTGTTGATGTAGTCATTGAGCAACGTATGATTCATAAAAAAAAAAAGAAAAAAAAAGAGAAAAAAACAGGACCAAACAGGGTTTCGTCTTAAAATGCGAATTTGATTTCCTATTAATGTGTATAAATGTAATATAAATTATTATTAATGTATGCAAGTATTGCGGTCGTAAGCGGCTCCGAGTCATAAATTACGCGTAATCATTTTTATATTATACGCAGTGTACATAATTCATAACTTTAAACTTAAGAGAAAATAACTTTTTTTATATATAAATACAGAAGTAATACATTCAAATTGAAAAATAAATATCAACGTATAATGATTTGTAATTGTTCTCATTTTTAATAACATTTTAGAAAACGAGCATATAATTTTAGAGTAATCGCCATGATAAAATCGTGTAAGTACTTAACGTTTCACGAATGCACCTTTGTGGTTCTTACATCCTTCTAATTTCTTATTTTCTTTTATAAACCGAGTTTTTTAATAACTTTTGATTTTAGTTATTAATGTCATAATTATACTTTTCTAATACTTAAACAATATTATGTTATGTACTTAAAAATTAAACAAGACAATTATGATATTTTATCATTAAAAACCAGCCCAACAAATGCGCTATTTTTAACACGAGACACAATTCACTCCGTTCCACTCACCGACATCATTGTCTATTAGTAACGACACAGAAATGCATACACATATTCAATATTTAGTCGATACGTTACTATCCACGGAAACAAAATATATTCTATAATCCTATTTACAGTTTTATCGGAAATGTTGATATTTAAACATAATGATAATTTCTATGAAATCATGACAATTCCTGAAAATTATGACAATATGTATCTAATAATGGAAGTAATTTATATATCAATACCTAGTACATGTTATAATTTCCTAATGATATAGAAAGCAATAATACACGTTAAATAGTAAATATATATATATATATATTTTAAGAAAGCAGGTTAACTATTTATATTTAATACTAAAAGCAGATAAGTTTTAGTTTTAGAAATTTAAATTGGATTTGTGTATTTTTAGACAATATTATGCTCCTCACCCATTTACCTCACAAACCCTCTCGTAAACAATCAATTATCGATTTCATTAACATAATAATTATAAAATTTGACAGTTGTTTATTATTATTTATCTTTCAAACCGTCATAGAAAAAAGAAAATACTCAATACAACTGATAAATACATCGTACATAATATACGTCACGGCCGACACTGGATTATATTTTCCAAGAAATAAAAAAAATATCGAATCAAGAGTGAGGGAAATCATGCTGATTTCTAAGCGACGATACGATTTCCTCGCCATTTCCCAAACCGTCGGCGTATCACGCGCACGTTCACGCGTATTTAGAAAATCTCAAAGACGGTGGCGTCTCCGAACACCGCGGCGGCGTTCTCTCGTCGTAGACGTACGCGTGTAACGATATGCGATTTTTTTTTCAGACGGCGACGGTGATTTACATACATTATATGTAAAATCCTGCACACCGACGAGATAGAGAGCGAAGTGGGCGAAGTAAAATATATAATATTAAATAATAATTGGATGTATAACGGGATAATACGACGGCGACGTGACAGCCCGACGCCACACCGTCACCCTCGGTATCCGTTCCGGTTGTCAAACGTTATATTCTGCCCGCCGCCGGTAACGGATATGATATTACGGCGTACAATATGCGCTCAGTAAGCGGTATTATTCGACGGTGATGGAAAGCGTGTTCATCGTGCGAAACGTGAGCGGCTCGGTCGTCGCGCGATGGACGATGATGTATCGCCGCCGCCGCCGCCGTCGTACCCCCCCGTCAAGCGCCGCGTTAATCGAATCCCGGTGTGTATAGTTGTTATGGTTTTTCCTAAACCGTGTCTCTCTCTCCAAACGGTGTCGGAGTTGCCGTGTCCGAACCGAGGTGTGACATATATAGTACGATACATATACGTATACCCTCGATCTCGAAACCGAAACATCGCAGAATATATAATATAAGTATACTGTATCGAATCGTCCGGGAGATTAAAAACTAGAATAGATATTATTTTCGGGATGAAGGAAAAATAGAGATCTAAAAATCATTAAGTCTAGAATTTGTTTTTTGCGCAAAGGCTCGTGATTTTATTTTCTCTCGGCAATAGGATTTTTTGCCCTCGACTAATTCGTGCAAGTTTTTACTATCGCACTGATTATCAAACTAAATCAATAATGAAGCGGCGGTGTTGATTTAAAATATTTACTCGTTTTACAACACGTAAACCGATCCAAGCCAGTGATGACGTTTATAAGCGATTTAGCAATGCGATCAACGCTTACACTTTCAGAGTCGTAGTATTATGACGTTAAGGGCATATTTTTGAATTATAAAATTAAAATTAAATTTGACCAATGATCATCATATGTTCTAACGACGTACAATTATAATACATTAATCCCTTTTGTTGATGGTATTATTTTTCATACATATATATTATTGTTAGCTGTTGGTAATCGTATAATAAGACTGTTGGTGGTTTCGTGCATTTTGACCGATATAATAGTAACAACCAGAGAATTTCGTTAAAATGTCCTACACAATCAATCATTATATTTACTCATCGCGAGTTGGTACGACATCCATGATTTTTTTTTTCATAAATGTCGATAAAAAAAAAATCGTTCGTTAAAAATTAAGAATTCTTAAAAATTTAAAACATGAATCGATATAAATTGTTTTTATACTCGTGTTTGAATAAAAATATTAAAAGGCTTTTTCTATGCATTATAAATGATAGGTAATTTGGATGGAATCACTTATTTAATGTTAACTATTTTATTATAATTTTCAAAATTATTTTAGATCTTAAAGGTTTTATATGTATTACATATTATTATTCATATCATTACGATTTTTTCAATGTACAATGATTTTTTTTTTGTTCATTTTAAAATAATATTTGTTTATGTTAGTACAAATCTATGTTTGATGTTTTATGGTATTTACAAAAAGTAAAAACTAAATTTCAAGTTATACATATATATTTTTATAATAAGGTATAAATGTATATTATCCAAGAACAATTTTATATCAACAGTAATACTAAATGTAAAATAAACGGTTTTAATAGTTAAGCTATAGATATAAATATATTTTACATACATGTATATAAAAAAACACATTACGAAACATACTTAGGGATTATTATAGTCTGACAGACCGTTTTCGTTCAGAATCGTTTTTCGTATACTTTAAAGTTAAACACATCCATAATATAGAAACTCACACGTAACCTAACGTATTCACTAGCCTACTTTTTATGGTTTTTAATTCTAATTTATATTATCACGGAAATCACATAAATTGGTTTTAAACTTTTAAATAACAAATTTGAAAAGTAAATTATACTGATTTAGCACAAAGCTAGATCAGATAGCAATATATTTTATGCTATAGATAACTATAAATAGTGGGCCTAAATGGTTCTTTGTGGGCTTGAATTATAGAACATTAATAACTAAACATATAAATAATATTTCCATATGAAAAAATAGAATTATTAAATTAATACATTTAGTCAATTTAGTCCTGAGCCCAGAATAATAAACTTAATACAACAGAACTATTAAAACTTAAATATACATAATTTTTCTTTTTAGCGTCGATGTAATCAATTCTCAGATGATGAAAAAATCATAGAAATGCAGTTTTTGATCTTAAATGAAAATACCGTGATTTTTAAATATTATTTATTGCTAATTTATATCTAAAGGTGTCAAGACAGAACGTATTATAATTGAAAATTCCAATTAGCTATATAGATAATTATATAATTATAGGTTGAACGTTTATAACAATCATCATATATCGTTTTAATACCTATTACCACGTAGTATTAATATAATTTACAATTTTGACTATGTATTTTAAAACTAATTTTTGTCTGACTGAATATATACCACAATTAAAATTCCCTTTGAGTTTTTTTTCTATCAACTCAGTAAAATTTCATAATTATTTAATAATATAATTTATTATATTGGTTTTACATATATTATAATTTTAGGGCTCTGTAATGTATTTTCTTTGATATAAAAAATAATTATTCACTATATTATGGCAATGTTAATCTATGAATATGGTTCATTAATGTATATCTAGGATATAATGAATTATATTATCATATTTGCAGAACTCATCATGCACGCCACTTATATAGTATGTATTGTAATATGTTTGAAATTTCTTAAAATTTGAAAATTGATCATTCTGAAATGTTTTTAATAATTGTTTAAGTAAATAACGCTTTACCGTGTTTGAAATGTTAATATTTTACCACGATTTGAATATTCACAATTTATTCTCGATGATATTATGTGCACTGCAGTCGATAACTAGCCCAAAAAATGATGTCTTAGGTACATAATATTATAACCGACAGACGACTGACTATAAATAATTTCATCCGTGGTTATAATTATACTATATAGTTGTTCCTTGCAGGTATCACACGCAGAAACTTATCGTATCGTAGACAAATCCATTATCCATAGTATATAATATATTTGCGTTGCGCCTATATGATGGTTTAGACTATGGTTATTACCGTCCACACATCGGTGGTTAAGTGCGCGGTAAAAGTTTCGGTGCTGCTCACCCCACATCGAATATTAAATTATTCTATATTTATATACAGACATAATGCCGATAACATGTATGGACCCGCAATCATTTGCACGCGTTCATTTTATTCTCTCTCTCTCTTTATTGTCCGGAAAAGTCGCCGCATCCGTTAATTAACGATCACCTAAACTCTTATGACTGGGCCGAGCTTATTGTTTATCTTAATAGGTACACACATACGTGGGTGGGTCTGGCAATAATTTTCACGATGGGTATAAACAATAAAAACGACAAAAAAGAATATTATGATATAGATTGCGCGGTACTTAGGCACGACAGAGTTTCGGGGAGAGAACGGGGGCGGTAAAAGGATCGAAAAATGACCGCAAAACGTAACTCGACCGGGTCGTCTGGTCAAAAATACTGGCACGTGTCCTGACCACCGCTCGCCGTTGGTTATGGTATTGTTTTACTTTCGAGGAGGTCAATTTAACCGGCTCTGGGGAGAGATCGCGCGTGAGTGTTGTAATCGAAGTGTTGTGCACGTGCTCGCTCTTTTGGTATACGCGGTATATGCGAGCATTATAATATTTACATTTATATATATATAAATGCATACACACAGGTGTGGTATCTCGCGGTCGAAACGACTGTATGCGCGGTAATTCCAAGCTGGACGGGACCGGTGAGAATTCGGCACGTCTCCCACGTGGGACACACACGACGGTTCCGGTACGGTCACGTACTCGGCGGGTGGCGGCCGTAAGAGGCGCGCCGGAAAAGCTCACACCCCCCATCCCTTTCATCTTTGCAACCCCTTCGTGACAAAGACAACATCTTCGCTTTTCGGCATATATATACCTACACACATACGAATGCACACACAAACAGCCACCTACACACGTGTATATATATATAATATACACGCACTTGTGTGTAATACGTGAGTTCCACGGTCCCCGCGGACGCCCCTCGACGGTGACAATAAATAGTTTTCCTTTGGGGTAAGTTTCGGGGGTGGTTGGAGGGTGACGGCGCTCAATTATATAATCTGCGCACGGCGACGCATATAGCATACGCGCTCGAGACCCGCCCCACCACCACTAATGCGATTTTTGTCGTGTCGTCCGCGAAACTTTTTTAATGGGCCGCACTCGAACCGACTCCGCATGGTCCGCGACGATGTTTATATACCTATACACTGTGCATACGCGTCCTCGCACGTGCAGGTAGCTTTGCTCGTTTTTTTCTATCACTTATTTTTTCTATATATACATTCCTTTTTTTTTTATCGACGAGATAATCTCTTGTACGCGACACAGCCTGTATAACGTTATTATGTAACATATACATATATATATATATAGGTACACGTATCTTTATGTCTCAGACATGTATAACGACTTTATTGTGTACGTATTATTGCGTTTACTATATGTTATATTGTTTTCATACGTCGACGAAGTCTGTGCTGCATAATATATACGCACACACGCACCTAACCATAGCCGAATCGCCATCAAAGTCCAGAGAGCATTCTGATTCGATAACGGTGGTGGAGCGTGGGCGGAAGTCGAAGCACACACATTATTATTGCACACGCGGCACGTACGCAACAAACTTACGCACCTTGTGGAGTAGATATCTATCGAAGTGCGCATACAAAGCGTCCAAGCCGCCAGCGACAGACTCGGTTAAAAAACTTATGACTTTTTAATGTCTAGAAAACTTATCATCAAACGAAATTTTGTCGAAACAGAAAGATTCTGGATAGGAAGTGGGTCGGAGAATGTGTCACAGGCCTAATACAAATTGTATTTTCTTTTTATATGTTGACGTTAACCGTGGTTTCTTTTACGAAAAATAGACATTTGCTCGCCACAAAGACTTTGCCGGACGGGAAACAAATCGTTCTAACATTTTTTACTTTTATTTTAATATCATAATAATATTTTACTCCAACCATGTTAATATTTTATGCCGAATTATTATAATATATCTTAATAACTATTAGAGATAATATGTTTTCTTGTAGTAAAAATAAAATCACGAATAGATCTAGTCAAACATTTTATTTTTATGGTTACTACAAAATTCAATATTATTATATGTCTTTGTAATACGCAGACAATATAATAATATAATATTATATAGTATGTGTGTGTGGTTATAAGCTAATCTTTTCTTCCAACTCAAATCACCGTTTAGCGCCAGTGAAATATTTTGGTTCAAGATAAACGAGAACCCCTATGATTTCCGTCATGATTATTCAGGCTACTGCAGAAACTGATACTGTTATGATCATAGCGTGTACGTTAGATATTATTTTAGTATACGTTGGGTGATTATTTAAATCGCGGTCATGGATTATTTATGCAGTTATTAATTTCTTTCAAAGTTTAGTTTATAGAAAAATGAAGATACCTAAACTCAAATCTCATATTTTCGTTACTAATATTAGTTGTTGAATAATTTAAGAGTTGGTCTTTAAACGATTGTCTATACTTTAACTCGTAATCTAAAATGTGAATATTTTAATAGATATTTTTAAATAAACTGTTTAAGTTCAGATAAAAGAAATGGGAAACTAAATGAAATTATGCGGAATAGATAAACATTACTGATATATTCACTCGAATTATTTAAAATTAAAAAGATAAAATACAGTATAGATAAATATTAATATTACATTAGTATCCAATGTATTTATTAGAAATCAAAATTCTACAATTATAAATTAGATTAAGTTGTAACTATGAAAAAAAAAAAAAAGATTAAGTAGATTTACCAAAAAACATTTTTAACGTTGATTAGTAGAGAAAAATAGTTTTAATTAAATTTTCCAAAAAGAAAGTCTAGAAATAACTATTTAAAGTTTATTACTGTTTAAAGAATTAAACCGAATATAGATTTTTATTTTCCTATGGATATTTTGCATTCGCTATGTAGAGAGTATTATACGTAACGCACGTACACTAATTATATCGTTTACACGTCACAAATGTAATACGCACCCGAAATACGAATTACACATGCCTAACCTATGGGGTCTAAGTATGGAACGTGACCACCCAACAACAGCTGGTGTGCCGCAGTGTTTGACTATAATAATAACAATTATTATTATAATATTCGTGAAATTGGCAATGATAGTGTGGTCGCGAAAGCGGACATGGGTTTGGATTTACGTGAAAGCTATAATTGTCTTGTACGATTTTTAAGTATTAAATAGCCCGCGGGAGACTTCGTTATTAAAATATAATTATCTATAATAAAATAGTTTATCATATTGTGTTATATTGTATTTTAAATTTGAACTTATAAGTTCACTTAATTGTTTCTATTGTAATAGCAATTTGTGGACATATCAATTGATAATATACAACCGAACAAAAATAATAATAATTTATTTATGTTTTGGTATTCAACTGCAATTGGCGGGTTTTTTTTTAAGAGAAAATATAGGAAAATTAATATGATGGTAATTTTATGACATAACAAAAAATTTATACTTGTAAAATAGCAAACATTGTTTATGAGTTTTAATCATCCACTATATAGTTGTTATTTTATTTGTATATTTTGTGAATATAATGTTATTTAATTTTTACGAATTTAAGACAACTCGTGATTCAGCAAGCTCTGTATAAATAGGTACAAATCCCTCTCACATGATAAAATCCTGAATACATATTATAACACTGAAAAATAATTATTTGACGTTATAATTAATCTTTGGTTAGGTAACCGATTTTACCACACCAGGTGGAAAAAGTCTGTTGTTAATATAATCCAAAACAATATTTTTTCACAAACTTTTTTAAATAGCATTTCCTAAAATCTGTAGACAAAAATTAAAAAAATTACATTTGTTTAGAAAGATCAAAGAATACATAAAAATATAACATTTCAACCACATTTATGTGAAAAGATAAAAATAATTAAAGATAAAATAACCAAGTGAAATTTCGAAAGCAGCAGCGTATTTACTTAAACTTAAGGAAATCCATTTTTGTTTGCTCACAAAATATTTTATACTATATACAAATACATATGTTTATACACAGACACACATATTTATGGTGTATACGATCAACGGTAGAACATAAAAGATGAAATATCTCGTTTTATTTTTTTATTTGAAAATCCATTTCAAAGTTCATTTTACGAAAATTCTTCGTGTTTTTAATGATTGATATAGTGTTTGCAATAAATTATACTTCAATAAGTTTGGTATAATAGTGATAGCTGAAAATATATTATATACTTTATAAATATCACAGGATGGTATTTAATCGGTTTCAGTTTCGATTTGACGATATGTTATGCATATTGCAACGTTATAAGTGTTTTGTGTGATTTACAAAATCCAACAGTTGTAAAAATATACGTGCGCTGTGCGTATGTCAACGTTGATATACTTTTTTGACATGAAAGTATACACAAATCTTTTAGATTTTTATACTAGATAATAATAATGCGGATAACCGTATTTTTATAATTTTACACATTTATATAGGTACGTGTTTTTTGATGTTTTTTACGCCAACCGTTTTAAATTTCTTCTGGTCTTCATATAAAATAAATAATCTTAAAATAATCATAATTATGTATCAATATTATATTATTTTCTTTTACAGTTTACTATTAAGCTGATTATGTCAAAAAACATTTAATTGTTTAACCAATAATCAACAACCCAATTTATACATTATTCAGAATAGTATTAATATTTAATATAGATAATTAAATGACAAATATTATAGGTTACGATATTACAAAATTCAATTAATGTAGATAATAACTTTTGTACAAAACAAAAAAATAAAAAACATATAAGTAATTTTTTTAACAAGTATAAGTTAGGATGATGGGTTGTAAATTAAAAAAATAATATATATATATGTAAACGAATTAAAAGTAATTTTCGGTCGATCGCGACAACCTAGAAAAACTTAGAAGTCGATCACACAAATCTTTTAAAGTTTGCCACCCCAGATAATATAGACGAAACAACACTATACGCACGTCACTAAAACACATACAATATAACACATGGATGAATAATAATATAATGATAAATAACAATATACCGAATACAGATGCATATTATGTCTGGAGAAACAATATTAGTATAAAACATAATATTATTATAACTGGTATCTGGTATACGCATAAACGTCATTTACCTATACCTATATTATGTAAACATCGTTGGCGAAAACCACGCGGTCCCACCGGACGTCGACGAGACTACATAATACATATATACATACGAGTGTATAGGTATCTAAGCAATATTACATCTAATACCACGTCGAATTGATAGTGATGTAAGTAATAACTTTACACTTACAACAAGTCGTGTGCGTGTAGACATGGCGATAGTTTATACGACGCCTCCGCCTTTGTTCCCTCTGCATATGATTTATGGCCAACGTGTGTGCCAATATATACTGCACACTATTCCGATATTACTGCGTGCGATAACACTCGTGTGTCTGTATAATAATAATATTATGCTTCGTGTACGATCTGTGTACAGGGTGATTTTGTTTTTCCCGAGTGGACCGACAGCTGCTGGTTAGACCGTCTGCTGCAGGCGCGAAACGTTCATAACCGTGTAGGTATATTGGTGTTTTGCAGCCTTTTTTTGTTGACAAGTCACCCGCCAGAGTTTCTCTTAACATTTATATTTTCGAAACGATATTTTAGTTATCTTCGAACTTTATATAGTATGATAAAATCAAGTGTGCACTCGGTATAGAAACCATTACTCTCGGTAGACCGTTAAAAATAATTATAATCACCTTAAATAACTCAACGTCTACGGGCAATTTTTAATACAATATATATACCTATATTATTAAGTGAAAAATAATATTTCAACTCCTAATTAATACAATATGTATAATAATATTGTATTATTTTAAGAATTATTAAACACTTATTGACCCATGAAAAATATATAGATTATAATATACCTATATATTATAATAATATATAAATATATCTAAAACATTTTAGTTTCAGTTTGTTTCGACTTCACAGTAGATAATTATTAAACATTGATTGTTTGACTTTAATTGTTTTAGCTTATATTGGTGAATATTTAAATTGTTACAAGTTATTAAAATATATATAATAAATAATATGTATGAAAAACTCACCAAATTTTGAGTAGTTGATATGTATAATATATAATATTGTGTTATACACTTTATAAATTTATAATAATAGAATTTTTTTTACGTGTGATTATAGTCAAAACATATTATTATTCGCACTAATTAATATGTTGCATAAATTGATGTTGTTTTATTTTATTTCTATTTTAAACCGATGCATATACGTTATATGTATATTATATTACCGTTAATAATAAACACCATAATATGTTATGTTTTCATTTAATTGAAAATAAAATATGATTGTTTGGTATTTATTATTTTCATCGTATAAGTATAACTATAACTAATAAAACCAATAAAATAAAAACCTACGATTTATTTTAATATACCTAATATACGTTGTTATAACAATTATATTTCCTATAATATGTATCTATATTATTTTAGTGATTGAATTAAATTCTATGAAATTTTCCAAATTAACTTTAATTGCTATTTTACATCTTACTATTTTGTATGATAATAATTAATATGTTATATGTGGCTTTTTTTTTATGAAATTTATGAGATTTCTTACTGCAGATTTATAATCTGTCAATAAACAATGTTAGACCACATAAATAGTATTAAAATATATTTTACTCAAGTCATATTAAAATATTAATAATCGTCAAAATCGTTGAACACAAAGTCCCGAACAACTTTTTCGCTGGACGTCGGGACATAAGCTTCTTAACCCCTTCCTCATCTCAGCTGATGTAGAAAAATCTTGATTATACCATTGATTAATCTACATATATAAACCTATTTTAGTCTCTTTAAATAAATGTATATTTTTGTTGTTATAACTGTTAAGCCGATTCGTGAGTATATATTATAAAATATTATACCTATAAATTATACACACTGGTGAGCAATGAGCAGTTGTGGTTTTGTGTGTTCTCGCGAGACTTACACGAAAAAGCGATAAAGGTGTTGATAGCGTTACTATAGTGGGCGAATCGAAGATGTTGTTTGACGGACGAAAAACGAATAAAAAAAAATCCTTAACATGGTACTGCACTTTTGTGCGGTGGATAAACTCGCGAACGCATAATTATAATTCATATTTGGCACAAACAATGATCGTCGGGACAAAATCGGACGTTTTACGGTCGCTGCCACGAATGAGTTTTCCCATACTATTTACGCTGAACGCGTATTTTCGAGATTAAAGGTCGTATTTCCCAGGCACGTAACGTTTCCGAGAACAAAATATTTTTACCAAAATATTTTAAAATTATTACGATTTACAACTGGATTTTTCTATTTTGCATTTGTGTGTCATAATAATGTTTATACGTTGTATAAACTATACAATATGCATATTAAGTATTATTTTTAAAATAAATAATATATATAATTGTCATGTGGATATTGTACAGTGTTTATAACGTTTTGTCTGCAATATGAATAATAACACTATTATTATAGCTATGAAAGGTAGATGGGCATTTAAGATTTATGACCGACTTCACATTTTACAAGTGTGAGTGTATAGTATTATATACTCTATCTTATATACCTATCTTATATTTAACTGGTTTTTGCACAAAGTGCGATATCTTAATAACTCTGCGTATCAGTTTTTTCCTTTTAGAGGTGCCTTTGTTTAAAAATCATAGTAAATAAATTACATGACGTATATAATAACCAATTAACCTTTTCGAGATAGATGAAATCTTAAATTCGATTATTTATAATTATTTGTTTTTGTCTTTGTGACTATGATGGTTCAATCGTGTTTGCGCACGCAAAGGAATTGTCAGTAAAGTCTCCCGAAGGCTGTGATGGAAATATTTCAATGGGGAGAGATGTAATTTCCTTTTATATCGTTTGACGACACCCAAATAGGCCTCAAAATATGGGGTGGCGTGTCTTCTGGACAACAGTGCAGATTTCAAAACGTACAATTAAGCGTCTTAAAATAGAATCGTGAACATATTATTATCATAATAATTACCATCGTACTAAGAAGGACAAAATAACATGTATATACAGATATAATAATTATTGTGCGCTTATTACCGGTCAAGTGACGGGACGGCAATATAATTGACGGTCTCTGTTCGTGTGATACAAGGGCCGTGGAGGGCCGTGGTCATGGACAATACGCCGGACCCGTATAGTTCGTATGATATAACACCACGGTAAAGGGACCGTCGAAACTTTGAAATCATTTAATTCGCAGTTAGGTACGGATAATCATATGCAAATTATTTGCATCGATGACGACGACGACGACGACGACGATATTCTCCGTGCCTATGACGAAGAGATGAAACGCCCCGAATCGTAGTCTTATATAATAATAATAATATATCCATTATATTATACATTATATACACATCAAAGGGGATAGGGCGTGGTGTTAGAGCATTATAGCAATAATAATTTGACGATAATATTTTATATATACCTATAAGTGCACAAATTATAGTAATATATAGTATATTATATGCGATAACAGAACAAGCAAGTAATTTAATATATATATTTGGTATAATATTATTTTTAGAAAACGTGGTCGAAGGATTAACGAGAGTGATATACAGATATTTACATTATATTCTTACACCCCGTAGCCTAAGAGTCTCCAAACTACAGCCTGTGAACAAATTTTAACCGGCCCATGGTCTTATAGCACTATAAATATAGATGATTAAAGATATGTGTAATCAATTTCATACTCCTCATTAATAAAAAAATTATTTAAAAAATTAATAAAATTAATACCAAATTTATTTAAGTGTATTGTAAACAATATTTTATAAAAAAAAATTTCAAAGTTATATACCTATATTTTCATAAAATTAAAAATGTTATATGTTAATAAACTTTTGGCCCACTAATAGAGCATTTGGTATTTTTTGTGACCCTTGAATAAAAAAGTTTGGAGACTTCTGCTACAGCCTATAAGTATACGTAATAATAATTTTATGCGTCTTGGAATTGTTTAATAACAATAATATAACAATATATTACTTTGAAATATTGAATGGTTATATAAGCTGTATTTAGCTTAAAAGTTTGGGAAAAGGAGCAACATTTTTCTTTTCAAATCTAGCCAACTTAAGAGTGTATTAATCTACTGAATAATTAATTACTTATTATACTGTTTACTAATATCAATTTCTTAAAATTTTAAAAACTATTTATGATGTGTATAATTATTATTTATTATAACGAAAATAATATTATGTTTAGTTTATTAATACAATTCCAGATGTTATTATAAAATAATAATAATAAATACGAATATTATTCTATAACCGGAAATTTTCAAAAAACTAATTTTAAAACCTTGGCCGAAACTAAAAAATTAAAAAAAACCGTTCTCAAAAGCGAATTTGTTAACTTTGAAACGATTTCCATTCCTGACGTCGACAAATGATAATCATACGAAAATCTAACAAAGCCTCGTTCTGAGTGTCCGTTACTATCGACCATAGTCGAAGGACGTCGATAGCGAATACCTTTTGACGTGGCTTCACGCGATGCACACGTCAAAACCCTATACCACTCGACGTGTTAAGAATTAATTTTTAATGTACCACCTAATACTTTGTATTTTGTCGTCCACATGACAGCTAATGATTCATTATTAATTGTCGCCGATAATTTGTATTATTATTAGTACTAATATTGTATAATAATTCAAAATCCACTTATAAAGTCCTAATATATTTTTTTTAAATTTGCATAAACAAATTTATGCGTTGTATGTTGTATAACCTAAAGATTCAATACTGTAATTGTTAGAACAATATTTATCGAACATTGGACATTTTGATTAAACGATGTATTACTTATAGTAGCTTTTAAAATTCACATTCAATTTCTTTAACTAATATATTATTCGTAATAAGTTTCTGCAAAGTATAATATTTTGTATATGTTTCGAAAATGGATGCCTAAATGTTGAACAAATTAATTTACGGTTTTCCGTATACCTAGTAATTATTGGGTTTTTCATTGATATGATGCAATATCAAGTAGGTTATTATAATTTTTATATAGCGATTTATGCTTAAATTTTTCAATATTGTTCTAAATATCTGGGCTCAACGAATTAAGAATTTATATCCAATATATGGACAAAAAATAGTATACAGATATTACGCGTTGTACCTACTAAAAAAAAACAAATTTAAATTTAAAGCGTTTGTGTTATACTATAATTTACTATAGTCACATGATATATTAGTGCTCCATTGCGTTTATTCCCCCAAACTATATTATAGCTGTTGTAGTTACGCCGAAAGCTACGACAGTGATTGTGATTTGTACACCAGTGGTCGATTTGCAAGCTGCGATTTTATTTTCTCGCATTTTTCACTTCTCTCCCACCTCCGCCCAATAGTCATGTCATATTGTCACGCTCGCTGACGATTTCTATCCCTCTTTATCAGTGCTGCTTTGGTGGTCTTAATAATAACAATAATATTATATTAAATTGCTTTTGTTCGGCGCTCGTCTGTTGTTATTATTATTTCTTTAGAGCCATCGCGCGTCGTCTTCGTCATCAAAAAGTCATCCACCACAGCGGCCACAGGTGCGTTGTTATTCGCATAACAATAATAATAATTATTATTGTCGGTTCCCTGTTGTCTTGGCTATAGTCGTTCTGCGTTTCACCGAAGCACTGAAAAAAATAAATTTCATTTGAATTCGTCATGATTTTTGACACGTATTTATATTTTATATCGATAAAAGATTACGCGCTAACACAGAGGTTCTCAAACTTTTCACGGTACAACTCATTTTAGAAAATGTTTTAATTTTGCAAAACATTTTCTAACTTAAGTTTTTTTTTTTAATACCTCCGTTACCAATCTTCATTCTATCCTTTTCACTAATTCACATATTTTTATTTTATCGATAAAAACTAATCTTTTTTTACCGTGTTGATTTTAAAATCTTAAATTTAAATGTTTGATATGATTGAATTAGTTAGTATGACTTATTAATTTAAAACTAATAGTTAGGTACGTTATTTAATTGTTAAAATTAATGGTATAATAATTCTAATAAAATAAAATAAGTTAAGTTTATTTATTTTTGAGTCACGGATATTGTTTAACCAATAACGAAAATTATCAAATTATACTATACCAACTTTCTAAACACGTATATTTTATGTAATTTACACATATTCAATATACAAAAGTATATTGAACTATTCGTTATTTACTGTTCTTAAAACGTAAAATAGAATGATATTTTTGTCCAATTTTAATACGTCGACATTTTAAAATAAAAATAAATCAGTTTAGTACCTACCTAATTGTTTATAATTAATAATTGTTTAATTGAATTAAAAACAATCAATGTTTTTATTAAAATATAAAATTGCTATAGAGTAGTCTTTAAATTTTGTAAAAATCTAAGTATTACCTACTTACAAATTTCAATACACACTATACCCTACATTCTACAAGGATGTATATAGTAAGAACACGACCGACCATCGCTAAGATCATTGCCGTCGCCCGTCGTGCTGCCGACGACTCTAATGACAGTAGTAAAAATTTAACATTGTTTCCGGCTTTCCTCTGTACTTTTGTCATAACCCTTAGCCGTCAATATATAGGTGTGTATAGGTGTACTATATAGTAAATACCATTCGCCGTTCTTTCCGGCTATGTTTTTAATGAAAAACCACAGCAGAAACCGACGTTATACGACGTGACTAAATCATATAATATAATACTCGTATACTGTCGTCGCAGCCGTAAGGTTCTTGGTAGTGTATACAGGATGATTCATCAAATATCTTCATTCTTCATCCTATACCAAACATTTTTTCCTATAAAAGTGAATAAATCAAATGTTTTTCAAAATCAGAAACACTCAACGTTTTCTTAAATATTGTTAACTAGATAAACTATTTTGAAAATATTGATTTCTCCAATTTAAAATTTAACTGAAATCAAAAAAATATTTTTAGGTTGGAAAAATTGTTAGTCAATGAGTAAAATAAATACTAGACCCAATATTACCGCCAGGTTAGGTTATTATTTAGTTAATATCAATTTTATATACTATTTTATAATCTTGTACTATTTTTTAAATATTATCCTTGATAACTTAGATAATGTTTGTTTGAATTTTGATTTAGATGTATCAAATTTTCAAAAAAAAAAATATTTGCTTAGCAACTTACATTAAATGATTTATGTTGTCATTTGAAAAAAATACTTTTGTACCACCACTAGATATATATACATCTAAATAATAAGTTGAAGATGTGGTCTTGTTTATATTTAAAAGTTAAAATAGTTAGAATTTAAATAAATTCTTTATTAAACGATAATACCAGGAGAGCTTAGTAGGTGGTTACTTAGATTACTCTGTATATATATATATGTACAATATATACAGTCTAGCTGTCTACATAGCCATCATTTATTCTTTATATAATAATACTATACGCGCGAGGGATCTTTCCTTCGGCCGTGAAATAACTTTATATAAGATAAATACATAGTATCATCTACCGAAACTATTACACAGTATATAATATGTGTGTGTGTTGTGTTAGTTTTAAAGCAGATAATAAAAATCGCGATACCAGGCCGACGTTCGACGTTAATTAAAAAGCGGAAAATTTTCCTACGGCTTATACGACTAGAATATTTACCTATATATATATACGGAGTAGTTTTGGGGGATAGAGGAGAGTGCTGTATACAAATTAACTACTACGTTAGTGGTAGTATTATATGTGTATACTATCTATCTAATATTAATATATAGCAATAGTAAAGTATTTTAGATGATTATTTGGTTTTTTTTTTATACAAATTAGACTAGTACTTATTAGTATATTTTTTTACGCGATGTTTAACATTGACCATCGCATAACATTCTGACATGTATATAGCTAAATTGGATTTAATTTTAATATAATAGTCCTTATTTTTATTTTTTTTTTTTTTTTTGAAAATCCATCATATTCTAAATAACGAAGAGTAGCGAACTTTCCATCTATTTATTACTTATATAAGGTATTTAAATTATAGGATTTTTGGTGAATATTCATTGTTGGTTGGTTTTGATCATTTTTTTGACTTGTGTTATAGCACAAAATATTCTATATTTCTCTAAAATTGACTATAATTTTATAAGCGAATACTCGATTGTATATGTGCTACATAATTTCATAGATTAAAATATAGTAGTTGGCTAAACATTGTTGTGTTTATGTATATATTAATTCCACTACCAGCACTACCAGTATGGTCTGTTCGCACGTATATCAATATTTATATCAATACACGTCGATTTACATTTAGGACTAGCTTGCGTAGGGATACTGTAAATGCTAGAATAATCCGATAACGTTAAACTAATACTAACCATGTAACTGAATGGCAACATATTATATAACCGTATTACGCATAGGTCTCCAAGGACATACACTTCATTTTTTTGGAAAAAAAATATGCTTTCTAAACTTGTACACCAAAAGAAGATCGATCACACGAACGTTTTTCTAAATGTATACATTTAGATACATTTTTTGAAATTTATAACAGAAGGTCCATTTGGATATTTTTTAAATTTTCTAATTTTATATATTTTAGTGAATTAACATTTTGTATTATTATTATTATTAATCTTAGAAATTAAATAAGAAAAATTAATAATTTTAAATCGAAAACCGTGTTACTATAAAAAAATATATAACAATATACAACGACAAGGACGACGACGACGACGACAACGTCAACGACCACTAGTACTATAGAATACTATAAATATTAAGAAAACGTCACTTTGGCGATATTATAAAATGCCGCGTGTCGTACGCCTATATACCACGATATCGTGTATATATATAAAAAGAGACCTATACGGTTTTGTGTTTAGTGTATAATATACATGTATAGGTAATATATTATCTTGATATTATACCTAATATTTTATATATATTGCAAATTTCACCGTCGTAAACATAATAATATATAATGCATATTATACACCGTGCATATACGATATTACTAATAACCAGACGATATGACGTTTTCGTGGCAACCGCACACCGCGCGCAACTCTCTGCCATCCGACGTGATCGTTATACATAATAATATTATTATTGTTATTATTATTATTTAGGGTAAAAACTTTAACCCCGATCACAGTGGTCGCTTCGACTTACACGTGCACAGCGGGGGCGTATGATATTCACAGTGATGGTATGTTTTTAACGTAAGACGCTCATACTCGCTCGTCTATGTAATAATATAATATATGCACACTGTGGTTATTCGCGGTGTGCAATTTTATTCCAATAAATAACACGACAGAGAATACAAATGTACTGCACCGTACGATATTAATGAAGCGAGTTATATACAGTTGTATTGTATAACAGAAAAAAAATGTTTCATGTATTGTATAAATATTAAATAGACATCGAAAAAAAATCAATTCATTAAAGTTATTTTGTTGTCTTCTATGGTACGTTAAATTGAAAACGAGTTTAATTGGAATATGACCGGCTGTGAGTTAGTGGATATCTTAAACGTATTTCTAAATAATACGACTACCAATAGACGGCCTTAAGCTCAATAGTATATAGTTTAGATTAAATACATAATGTAAATGATCAAAAATTAAACCAAATAATTATTAAATAATATAGTAAAGTAAAAAAAAAAAAAATGAATGATTGACGAGTGGATAGTATTTTATAATACAATATTAGATACTTGCTATATTACCTGTATAATATACTCGTATTATTATTATGATGTGTGGCTGGCTGAGATTTTGATGCGATGTCGATTTTTTTAGTGTATTAATCCGTAACGCAACAAGTGCAAAATATGTTAATGGAATCTATATTAATGATATTTTTATTAAGGATTTGTTTTGTATTTTTTGAAAAATTGAAAATTTTAGCCACAACATACCTATATTTGAACTTTGAAGTAAACATAAAAATAACACTTTATCATTAGTTATGTACATAATACTAGTTGAATAGTGTCCAGCGTACATTAGATATGCAATGGGTATTCTTATTTTCAAAATAATTACCTAAAGTGTTAATTGGTATAATGACAATAATTCTTATACATTATTATAATACTCCCATCAAACGCAGGTATACCGTACAGGTATATCATTAGTTATAATGATTACATTTTAACTGTTAACGATAAATTCTTAAACGCATCTGTATTGAATAAATTTAAGGTATTTTTGCATTTTTATAAGGAATTTTTCGCGATTATTTTATGAATTCCTGCCGTAATCATCATTATACAAGTATACTTAATACTACGTTGTTTAGCGATTTCGATTTCGATATTTTATAATGGTAAAACCGACGTCGGTAAGTTTTTATTATCAAATATTCGTATATAATAAATATAAGTACATACATTCGCTCTTCGAAAACGAAATCCTTGGAGTAATCCGTCGACAGCATTCGGCGGTGGTATATTATGTTATACGTACGCCCTCACACACACACACTGACGTGTATATAATATGATCGACGCGTATTATATTTTATACAATGACGGCGATATCGGTGTTGGCCAGAGATGATATAATATATATTTAGTAGTTATATATACCTTACCTACCGTCTATATATACCTATATATATATATTTACTATGACAGTTTTTTTTTTTTTTTAAAAATATCGACCATCGATAGGTGGTGGCTGCTGCGATAAATCCATTTACCGAGCCGAAGATTTTTCGAAAATCTCTTGCCACCACCGCGGTTGTATTGGATAATAAAAATAATATGAAATAATAATATATTTCAGTATGTTACATAAGTATACTATGCGCCCCCGCGCCCATTAATAACGGCAAAAGCGAAGTGGACGATATAATAATGCTCGAAGAGAGGATATACCTTCGCAGCGGTCGACTCCTGGGGTGACGTCGCGATATTATGTTATTATATAGCATAATAAAATGTACAATGACCGGATTTTCGTTCGAGAAAACACTTGAAAAACGTGCAATTGAACAATATTGAAACGCATAAATATAAAATAGATCGTGCTAAATTGCCTAAATGTAATTGTTGACATTACTTTAATGAGATCAACAATTTTTTTTTCATATTTATTTAAATTAAACTACCCACTTTATATGATTCGGATCTATATAAGTCCCTAATTACCATAAAATACCTATACTCCCGAAAATCAAAACAATTACTAAATATTTACAAATCTACCATAAGCATACAAAGCCAAATTTTCTCGACTTCACTATCATGTAACTTAACGATTAAAATAACTCTTGGTATCGACGAATATCATTGTATTACCTATATAATTGGTTTTATTATTAATAGTGAGTATTTTATCGATCTTTGGGTTCTTTTTATGTAGTTACAATCGATCAAATGACAAAAAAAAAATTCGTTAATAATCATAAATATAGAAATATATTTATATAGATTTCTTTTGTTTAGAGAATAACAAGAGAGTTTAAGTCCTATAATTTTTCTATATTGAGAAACACGAGAAAAAATATTTAAATTTATTATGATTCCTAGTACAAAAAGATACGAGAGATCACTTTGATGTAATAATAATACTTTGGAGTGATCATTTATCAAAATATATATGTATGTATATATATATATATATTCTACAGATATCATGAGATATTAATAAAAATGTTATACACACCTAATGTGTATTACTCGAGACTGGTATTTATTAAAGCTTTCACATTATTTATTCTGATTAACCGAGCAAAATGTGTTAAGTTGTAGCAAAAAATAGAAATAATTTAATATTTGTATAGTGTCATAATTCGTCTTGAGAAAATCATAATATTTCGTTATAGCCTACATGTCAAATAATATTATTTTTTAAGTATATTAATTTAGTCTACACAATTAATAAGACCTATAATCTATCTAATTCACCAATGGATAACACACATTAGTCTAATAAGACGAGTTAGAAACAATATTCAGATTGTTCACCGTGTTCGTCGATAATATACGTACGTTATCGTTCATAGTGTACCTACATATTCTTATAAGTAGAGTACTTAAATTAATTTAAAATTTAAAATATTAAATTTTATTTTTCACCTCTGTTGATGCATTAAAATCTAATCTCCCATAAACTCGTAATACGTATTATATTATCATACTGGCTTTATTATATTTATTGGCATTTTCAACGGGTCCACAAATCACCGCCATCCTCCACCGACAACACCACTTACCACTACATCCGACCGCATAAATAATAACAGCAATATTATGTCGAAAACGATATTTGTGATGACGTTGACATTGCATGTTCTAGACATCACAGTGCGATACAAAAGAACGACCGCTCGCCAGCAACATTCTTGCGAAAAAGGCCATCGCCAAAAATGCCAACGCCCCCCGACCGCGACGGTATAATAGTTCCTTCAAAAGACGACGACGACGGTGGCTGACTGTTCGGTTTTATAATAATAATAATATATGCAACGTACTATATTATATACGTTATTGTGCGCGAGGTGTACGCGTATTGCGTGCACAATATACATATATTATAACTACGTCGTGGTTGTTATTATTATTATATGGTCGTAAGAATCTCGTGGCGCCGCATCTTCGGTATTTTCGTAAGCGGCATACTTCCGCCGCCCTTTGGTATTCGTCGTCTTGCACGAACGCGCGCCGCGTCACTTTGTATTATTTATACCTATACTATATTATATTATTATATTGCGTATACATATATATATAGAACAGGCGCATATGATACGCATCTTAGCGTTTTCGAGGGTAGTATTATTAATAGGACCGGTGGTACGGCACGGGGGAGAGGGACGTATAAGACGCCGCGGAGAACGCTCAAAAAAAACTTATGACATTTTCACGTGAAAATTTTATTTTTCTGTTGATTAAAAAATCTTTGACATGGTTTGCGTCAATACTGCAATGCACGAAGATGTACGAACGTTGAAAATAATCGAAATAAACCATAGGTGTTTTACGCTTAAACCCGGTTTTTATTACTCTAAATTTCTTAACCGCAAAAAATGCGTTAAGGCATTTGTAATATCATTATCATATTTTATACAACTATTGTACTATGCGTGGTTAATTTTTCGGGTTTAAATTGTCAACTGTATTTCAGTATACCACAATTTTATTTACCTACCCCAGAAAAATAATAACGATTTATAACATTTTCATTCAACAATTAAAACACAGTCGGTCATACTGTAGTACTGCACATGAACAAACAACAGCTACTGTAACATTTTGATGTTAACACGAATACAGAGATATTAGCCTTTATAATTACATAAAATAGTTGAAGCATTATATTATATAATATAAAAAAAATACTTTTACTTACATTATTATCGTTTTGCATAAATTGTATTGATCTTGTTTAACATTGAATCTTAAAGAGAGGTAATATTTTATAAGTTCCCTGGGGACATTTTTAAGGTATACCTAGGAGTAAAAATTAGCTAATCAAACTTAGAAAAATGATAGAGCTATAATAAATCCGTGTGAAAAAAAGACAGGTGGTATCACCCTAATGGATATAGTAAGATCACAGACACATAAAACATCTAGATAGCTGACTCTAAGAGAGTAAATAATATAAAATACAATATACATCATACATATTATCACAAACATATGAGTAATACAAAAATTAATGTAGCTCATACAAAATATTGATATACATATATATATATAATCTAATATCGATCATAATTTATTATCAAAAAAAATAAAAGTAATGTTATTATGGTCTTTTATGTGAACATTGTTAGTGTGAGTAATAGCAGTCATGTATCAGAGGGCTGTCTTTAGAGAGAGTCAAATATCTAGGTTATTCAGGTCTGTAAGTAAAACACAATTAAAAATTATTTTGGAATCACTGGGCAGAAGTTATAATTGGAAAGGTTAAGCAACAGACAGATGAGGACGAAGGACTGGGCGTGACGGTACATATGTTACAGTATATATTTCTTTATGGTGTGAAATGGAATAGTTAATAGAGACCAATTATCGATAGAACAAGCGTAGAGCATAAATATAATATAAAATATTACGATAATAATATTATAAGTATGTTGCAGCAGATCAATAGACCTACTTTTGGTTAAAAGTATTACTGAACGTAGCGTTCAGTTGTACGCAAATCGACGATGCCGATTTGGAGAGACTTATCGTTTTTATTTAGCTATAGGTATTATACAATTTATTTATTTTTGACGAAAATAAGACTACAGAGGAAGAGGAGAAAGCGGGGGTGACGTGACAAACGGTCGGTCTAGCGTTATCGTCGCAGCAGCTCGACTCGCATAGGCACCTACGTATAATATATATATATATTTATTTACTCGGTTCTCTTCGAGACGAACCGAATTTGAATAAGCACGAAAGCCGCCTACCGCTGTTTGTGCGAGATTTTCTGGGTATATGTATATGTATATATTATATTTTTATCTCGTACGAGAAAAATCACGCGCTCACACACGTGCACAAACGCGTGAACTTGATGATAATCGACCGCGGCGAAATCCGTTTATTTATTGTGCTTTTTGCGCGGTGACGATGCCCCGCCGACGGCAATATTCGTATACTTAATAACGACTATCCACGCGATTCGTCCTTGTCGCGCCGCCGGCCTGTTTCAAGCTGTAATCTTGTTTTCTTATTTATTATATTTTTCATAAACCATTTATCCGCTCAGTGTATTTCAAAAAATGAAATACTACGGTTTTCATAATATAGTGTTGATATTGTGTCAATAAAATCCTTAAAAAATTAACTGTGCCATACCGACAGTCGGTAGGTTTTAAAATCTTTGGCAGACTGTGCAACTTTGAGTTTCGTCAAAATATACAGAGTGTACCACAATTATCTGACACGTTAAGATGTAATTATAATATAAAATTACATACATCCATGGTATACGTACAGTATATTTAAAATTGACAATTACATTTTTATGCTTATAGTTAAAAAAAAAATAGCCAATTATTAAAGTCCTCAAAATACAAATTATCAAATTTATATTTCATATTAATTATAGCAAAAACTGTTGTAAAAACACTAAGGTTAACGATTTTTATAGAACCTATATTATAACCATATATGAATGTGAACTGGTATTAATATTATATGATTATCATAATGATAATAACAATTTTGTGTATATAATAGATACATAGGTAAAAATATAATAAGGAATACAAATAATGCGATGAAGCAAAATAAATAATATTTATTTAATTTATTTCTTTTAAAATAACGTATAGTACTCGTATACATGTTTTTAATTTCTATAAATTATTTCAACTTATGAAAATATACTTAAAATATAAATGTTTTTAAAAATGCTCTAATATATTATGTGTCACATAATAATATAATATCTATATTTATATTTTAAAGTTCTATGATGTGAGGAGAAAATGTTGAGCTCAGAAATCAAAACAACATGTTTTTTGACATTTAAAGATTACCCATGGCATTAAAAATCCACACCCTACTCGACACTCGTGCATAAAAAAAACCCAAACATTCACCATAACAAATCGTGTGAACTCATAATACAACTAACAATTTTCGTGTTATTTTGCGCGTTATCTTATATCCGTATATATTATATAGGAACTAGACGAAACGATGTTTGATTCGCCTTGTGAATCGTTTCACGTTCGGCATAATATACACACTCGCTGAAAATTTAAATTATAATAATATACGGCACACCTTCACCCTTTTCGCCCCGCGATTTCCGAGAGCGTAAAACCACTCCGACTTGATAATATCGTCGTACACACACTCCGCGTACGTACCTATAATATAAGCTCAACCATTATAATAATATTATTAATGATAATGATAATAATATATAAGAATAATAATATAATACGAGCACACCGCGAAGAATATATCTAACGCGCGAGATGTGCCGCCAGTGTAATGTATAAAGGTACGCGGCGAAAGGCGATGACGGGGTAAAAGCGGCGACGGTAAGACGGTTTTACCGGCACCGAACTTTGAATTATACGCACATTATTATTCAAACGCGTATTACCGACCTTCCGCCATCCGCCGCCGCTCGCCCGCCAAACATACCACCGTCGTTCCCGCACGCTTACCGTGCCCACCCACTCTCTCCGCCCGACAGTCCTCGTCGTCGTCGTCATCGCCAAACAAACACCGCCGGCGCGCCGCAGATATATTGTATTATCATTATATACATGTGTATAGTACAGTGGCGGGCTGCGGCGGCATTTCTGTGCATATATATATATAATATATTCTCTGGAAACACTCTTAGTCCGTCAGCGAAATCCCCTCATCCTGTATAATATTATTATTATCTCCTGTACTTACGAGTATTATACTATACACGAGGCGCCCGGCGACTTAGATTTGTAGAGATTGTTTTTATTTTATTTTAAATATCCATCGACGTCCTAAGAAAATAAAAAAAATGATATTATACATCTATGACAACGCATTAATAATTGGTATCACCGTGACTGCGCAGTGCCGTTTTTTGTTATTATTTATTTTGTTTTTTTTTGTTTTTTTGTAGAACGAGAAACAGTGTTTCTTAGTTATTCAGATCTATATAGACTTGTACGGTAGACGTATCGATAAAAATGAGGAGTGGTTGAAAACTTATTGCAATGTGATATTTCGCTTTATTTATGGTTTTATATTATTTTATGGTATATTCATGTATTATAGATGGTGAGTTATTTCAAATGCATTAAAATTAATTTTTCAATAATATTTTTTTGGGTTTATTGTTATATGTTACCAAAATTTCAAAACTATGTCAATATTTTGATATTGCAGTAGGTTATTGTATATGGTATTGTTAAATCTATAAATAGATATCCCTTTGTACATCCCAGACGCCATTCAACATTTCTACAGCATAGTCTACATTATAGACTACACAGTGACAACTGACAAATGATAATCATATTGTATTTCGTGAATTGAATTCACAGGTTAGGTTTTGTGTGAACTATTCATAATTCTTGAGAGTCCACAATTGAAAATTTTTCATTTAAAAAAATATCAAGTAATTTTATTCGTAAATTCAAGCAGCAACATTTTTTTTTTTAAAATTATTAATAAATTATTATTCATTTTTATATTTATATTTAATATATAAATTATTTATAAATAAATATCTGGACATAAGTTTTTAAATTATTAAGCTTTATATGGTTACTATTGTACAAAGAATAATAGATTAAAATAAGTGTAAGTAATATACTGATTTTGAAACTAAATAAACTAAAATTAGAATTTTTTATTAATAATTATTTACAAGTATCCTTATTAATTTTAACTATAGTGTAAGTTTTGTACGGTAGATAACTGATTTCATATCTAAGAGGATTTGGCACCCAAAGCTTTCTTAGCCAATACAGCACAGAAAATATGACTATATAGTTTAACTTAGAGTTTTTTCAGTTAACAGTTAAACTACTAGTCACTACTAGTAAATTCTATTATAATAGTGTCAAAAAATATTATATAATTTATTTATTTTTATTCAATGCAACACAGTATGATAACCACTAGAAAGCTTAAATTAAAAACTTTACTGTTATCGAATCCCGAGATAGGTACTCACTTGCATGAAACGCTTATAGAGTTCAAATCGCGAAGCGTCTTGTTATGTAATGTAATTACTTTCCAGTAGCAACAAGAAGGAGTGTGTTTAGGGGTTTACAATCCTCCCCTTCAAATTTCCCATAGGTATAGAAACAATAGTTTACTATGTGCATTTATGACAATAACAAAAAAAGAGAGACTATACAATAATAGGCCTAGCTATACATAAAATCTCGAGAAATCAACTCAACGTGAACTACTTAATTAAATAAATCTACTATAAAGCGATGCCTAATCATATATTTTAATTCTAATTTTAGAATTAGTATTTTTTTTACCTAGAATAATAATAATAAACATTTTTAAAAATGCCGTTATATTACAGAAATTCCATGTTAACTGGGTTTTGTTACAATTTTAAAGGACAAATCAATAAACATGCAGGATTAATGTATAGTTAATATTATCAAAAATACAATTTTTATCAAAGAAATAATTGAAAAAAGTTTTAAGGATTTTAAATAATTTTTATAGTTTTTACTTTAACATATTAAATGGTAATTAATGATCTATTACAAGTTTAGAAGTACCTACGTTGTAATGAACTTAAGTTATAGTATATTAGTTGTGCATTCAAATAATTAGAAAAAACTAAGAGAATAATTTTTTGTACTTTATTTTATTCAGAAAAGAATTATGTGACCTAATTTATAATTATGTAACTAGACTTATATGTTTTTCAAAAAAAACTTTTACTATAAATTTGTTAATTACATACATTTTTAAAAATGTTGACAAAAAAAAAAAAAATAAAAAATAAACAATAATCACAAAATAATTATTCTACAGGAAATATATTATAATATTTAATATTTAACACTTGTTACACTTGCTCAATATACCATTGAAACGCAAACAGTGTATGGTATTATAAAAAATTATGGCTGAGAGCTTAAAGTACAAACTCGGTTTTGATTAAATGTTGATAATAATTGGAACACGGTTCACATTAACTTGATTTAGTGATTGGTATTTATTTCACTGTAAATCACACAACGATTAATAATATTTTAAAATAGCGTTTAGTTTAAAATTATAAAATAATATTCACTATTAAACACAAAACAATTACTTTTTACGTACGAATATAAATGTTTTATTTCGTGTTTCCGGTAACGATCTCCTTCCGTGACACTCGGAGCATTTCCGGTATAGTGCCGTCCCTATTCCCTCCAAATAAATGTATTAATTTCCGTCTCTCTGAGTTAGAGTAGATGTGCATTTTAAATTAAAACGTTGAGACCATCAAACGCGAAACGGACTAATACGCTCATCGGGTCTATTGATTTCTATACGACTGTTTCGAGAAACAATAAAGTCATCTCATCAAATGGCGAAAACTCGTCGTCGTGCCCTACCTCGCACAACCATTGAACTCTAAATAATATATATATATATATATATATATATAATGTGTACAATGTAACGGACGTCGTCGTCTTACAATAATATTTGTCATCGGATTTTTTCTCGTTTTCTTTTTGAGATTTTTTTTTCCAAGTTTCTCGTCGCGACGACTGTTGCAGCTGCAGTGTATACGTCGTACACTGTACACCTATATAATATGTATATGTACAACGTATACATTATACAGTATTATACGCCCCACGACGATGAGCGACGGCTCTATAATCCGGAAAACAAATGTCCCGCGATACCGACTCTGCCGCCGCCGCCGCCGCCGTCGAGATTTGCATAAACAGCGGGCGCATATATACGTATATTATATAAACCGGCAGCGGGTGAGATAACTGTCGTGAAAATCCGCCGCGTGTTTATTTGCCGCGCACACCTATTGACGGCTATCCCACGGTAGCGCGGGTGTATAGTGTAACAGTTATAATAATACTCGTTCTATTATTATACGTATTATAATATATGTATATACTATATATATATTATATATACATAATAATTTAATGTATATAAACTTATAACGCTGATAAATATTGTAATGATATTACGAGATAAATCTCTTCCTTCGCGGCTCGTGCTTAAGCCGTCGTCGTCGTCGTCATCTACACGTGAACGTTATATTATATCATTATAATGTGCGTGTTGTCGATTCGTTTACCGCGATCCGTCCGTGAGCGTTAGTACGGAGCGAAACAATACGCTGTGTACTGCTGTATATTATGGCGTAAATCGCGGGCTCGTCATCCATAATAACTGATAATAACATAATACGCACATATTATAATATTATATAGGTACCACGTGCTCGACAAATTCATTACATCTCGTCCAGAAGCCTGTCGACCGTGTATACTGTAAAATTCAAAGGATTAGTGAAATCGATACAATAAACTGGAGGGGAAGTATGTCTGTTATTAAAAAAAAAAAACGCAGAAGGTATCATTCTCAAGCCCGGGATTAAGGGTGGTAGGAAAAAGAGACGTCTACGTATGTTCTTTTGCCCAAAAGACTTGACATTTTTTCCATACGTTTATATAATATTGCAGTAATTTTTAAAACTTATTTTATGTAAAGTTTTTGATTTTATTCTTGGGATTTAATATTGTTATTAGTGAGTTGAGAACTATATACGATGATAAATATGATAAAACAATTCACTTCAATAAAAGCTAGACATTTTTTTTTTTTTAATGTAATACTTAGGTATATGAATTATTTAATATTCATAAAAGTGAAAATAAAAATATATGGACAATTGTTTTTGTTTTATAAAATAATTAAGTTATATTAGTCAATGTATTAAAACACTGACGACTATTATTAATAAATTGTTAACTACTTTATATTACCTACGCATGAATAATCTAATTAATTAAAATATTTAACTGCATATATATTTTATTTTTTAGATTTAATAGGTATCCAATAATTGATCATGTTGTTTGGTTATTATTTAATTTAATTTAAAATAGAAATTAAAATCATAATTATTTTAACATATACCTACCCATATGCCGTATACTTAATATAATATGCTGATTATTAAAACTGATATTTGACGTAATTTAATTATACATTGTACATGTTTTACATTATTTTAATACTATTATATTTGTTTATTTTATTTATTATTAGTAATATTAGGTTTTTTTAACGTTCTCGTTTTGAATATAATTCACAAATACCAAAATTGATCTATAATTGTTTAGTTCAGAACCTTGGTTAAAATTCACAATTGCCCATACAAAAATATGACTATAATATGACTACGGATTTGTTTTGCACTCAGTGATTGACCGTTTGACTATCACTGTAATAATATATAGAATCCTCTTTTTATTCTTAACCTATGTTTTTGGTGACCAATATAGGCGTCTAAATATTATGATATTGTATAGTACTTTTATTGTGTGTATGTATATATATATATATATATATATATGTATACAATAAAGAGCGACGCATCGTGTATTAAATGGACGCGAGTCTCAAATGGCCCGTGCCACGTCGTAATACAGCAGCAGTAACTTAAACCGTCGTGAATACAGCGTACCTGCTATATTCACGGTCGATTAAACGCGCAATAATATTATATATAAATCTAAGTTCCCGTCGCAGCGTACAACTCATGTTATAGTTCCTATCTATCGCCTATATCGTGTACAGCCGTCGCCGTCGAAGAATTTGTGAAAATAATAAAATACAAATGCCATTTAACATATTACAATACTCACGGACATAGAGAGAATGGGAGGAGGAATTCACCTTCCCTAGGTCTATCTCGAGATATTTTTAAGATATTGTACTATCTTTAATATCCATATTTTATAGCCACCAATGGATTATAAATGTATTTAATTTTATTGTACAATAAATTATTAGTAGTTGGACGTCAAGTGTTTTTGTTTTGCCATCAAGGTTATTTAAAAGTCTCGATACTTAAATAGATTTTCCGTTAGGTTAACCTAAACCATACATACCAACATAACCTGAACTCCATTGAATCTATATATATATATATATATATATATATATATATATATATATAGTGTATAATAAGAACTACTGACGTAAATGATAACCATATTGCATTTGAGCATTTAATTTACTATGTAGTCTGTGTGAATTATTAATTTAACTTTTTAAAAGTCGATTATTATTTACTATTTTTTAATATTAGAAAGTAAAGTAAGCAAAATTATATAAAAACACTAGAAAATACTAATGAATACTGACTGTAATTATATTATGTACATCTAAACTGGTATTCATTTAATATTTTTATACTACACACACGTTTATTTTATTCGTTTTCAATTATATACTATTTTAATAAAATTAATAATTTATTAATACGATTTTTACCAAATTAGCAATGAATAAGTATTTTATCTTTAATATGAAATAAATAGTATACATCTACGTATTTATAATATAATATACATTCATTTTAATTGTTTGGAATTACATGACACTGAAATATAGTTTGTATGCAATATATAAATTAAAAGCGAATGTTGAGGTGTAGTTCCGGACTTTTAGTTAACACCTTTAAACCTTATCCACTTTCAGTGGACCGTATTTACGTTTAATTTCTAGAGTGGTATACTCTACTACGTATTAGTGACCAATACCTGACAATATGGTTCACAAATATTAAAGTAATATACGTAAAAATATACAATTAAATATTATCCATAATATTCCATGTAAATTTAAAAACGTTAACGTTTTTAATTTTAAAATTTCAATATTTTATTCTTTAATAATATACAAATTGTGATATAAAAAAATTAATTATATTTAATGAATAATATACCAAGAATATTAAAATGTTTAGATTTCATAAGTTTAAAGCACATAAAATAAAAATTATTAATTATTATTATTAATTTCTTAATAAGTATGAATGTTTGTTTTACTTATTTAACTAGGTAATTAATTATGAATAGTTCGTTATATTCTAGATTGTAATGAAAATTTATAAGTGTTCAGTTCTACTCAACCCAGAAAAGTAGAGTTAGTAACTTTATATATATAAAAAAAAAAAATTGAAAATATTTGAAAAAGTATTTATACCTAGTAGGTACTATAATATAATAATAAATTATATTATACATGGTATGCCTATTCTGTTGAATGTAAATCATATTTCAGAAATAATACTTTTTAACGTACTGCTTATCAATGAAATTTCGTCAAAAACAAATTCAAAATTCTAATAAACAAAGTTCTCTTCCTTATTGAATCGTATTTGCGATGTATAACAAATCACACTTCTGTCATTATTATTACTTCTCCGCGATGTTTATATTATGCAGTTCTATATAATAAAGTAACAGGTAGAGTGGTGTGGTTCGAAGGGTTGAGGATGACAATGGTAAATATAGTTTTGTCACAGACTGTGGTCGACGGGAAGAGAACGATGTTGTAGACGACCTGTTGTGGCCGTCGACTTCCCATTATGTAAATATTATTATTGTGACTGTATATTATTATAATAACTACGTATACATATAGGATATTATCGTATTTTAAGTCGTTGTGCCCGATAATTTGAATATCGTCGAAGAACTAAAGATGCGAATGTCGCTCACGCGAAAATTTTGTGTAGGCTGGTGACCAATTTAATCCGTACCCTTAAAGCGCGTTAAACCCTTCAAAATACTGTACTATACAGCCAACTGAATAGCCTCAAATGACGTAACGCCCGAATTGACCCGAAAGCAAACATCGGTTAACCGCGATCAACATTGTAATTCAATGAAAATACATGTTCATGATCCGTACTCTGATAATTAATAATATGCAAACTTAATAAGAAAAAATAATTTACGTTTGTGCTATATTATGTGCACGTGTACACTGTGTACAGTATTTTGTTTTGATTTTAAAAGTCCTTGTGCTTGTATTAAACACCCGACATTATCCGAATTATTCTAGAATAAACCACAGTTGATCAAATATTTTAAATTTTAATAGAATTTTTTAGAAATATTAACTATTGTTTAGGTGCAAAATTAAAAAAAAAAGTGAAATAAATAAATAAATAAAAGATTTAATTTTTAACCTACACACCGATGTGCCTATATTGCCTATACGTTACGCCATATTACTGCATTATATAATAATAATAATAATATCCTCGTAGATCACTAGAATACACAATATTCTTCTAAAACTTTCTTAGAAATGTTAGTAATGAATTTGAATAATTGTGAGTAGCTATCTTTTAATGTGAAAATAATATAAAATATTATGTTATAAATAGTTCATGAATATATAAATGAACTCTAAATATTGTTTCAGAAAATTAATTCAATGACAAACGAAATATTGTATTATATTGTTTTAAAATATAAGCAACGATAATTTTAAAACGATTTATTTTCATTAGATAGTTTGTATTTTTAATTCCATCTTATAAGGGCATATTATCCAACCCATGTGGGAATCACGGTTAAATAGACATTTTAAAGTGCTTTTAAGAATAAATCGTCTGATCTGAAGAGCTGTTATTCGTCATGAAGCATCTGAGCACTCATATTACCTTAAAAACGGTCATATATACAGGAGCAAAAAACATCATTGTAAAAACAATAGGTACATTCCTAAATTGCTCTGTAGTATAAATCGTCCGTCAGGAATTCGGAGAGCGTTTATTTTATTGCTAATAAAATTCAATGGACTGAGATTTGAACATTTAATGTGAGTGATAAAATATACAACTCCGTATTTCGTTAACACAAAGTAATTATGCTATTAAATGGTTTATGCACCACACTTTGTAAACGAAGCGATGAAAGTACATTACAGTTCTAATCAGTCAAAAATTACGCGAAAAATAAAACAATCGAAGAGTAATAATAATAAATTAGGATTGTGAAATTAATATTACCACATACGTCAGTATATGATTTTCTTATTTTTTTATTTTTATTTGTTTTTCATATAGAAAAATTTATTCACTATATTTATTGTAATTTTAGCAATTATTGGTAAACTATTGATTTTCGTGATTTTCCATTAATTTTAACGTTTTACAAAATCAAAAAGAAATTCACACTTTTTATCCCATATACCGAATCGCTTCGGAACATCACAGTTATATTATATGATATACGATTAACAATAAACATTATCTATACAAAATACGACTTCAGCCGTGAATATAATATATACTCATATCAGCGCGCCTCGCGCTTGTGTGTGTACTCAAATACCAGTTAATTACACGTTGTGTAGGTTAAACGTTTAAACACACGAGTCTTTATACTTGGCGTTTAGATGTCAAACGTGTTCAAACATGCATGCTCGACGCACATCAATCGTCATTGTTGGGGTAAGTAAATAATAATGTGCACAAAATAAATGTGTGTGTTTTGTTTGCGAATTTTGGCTGAATCTGTGCTTTACACGTGTGTATTGTATACACTTTTACACCTGTTAACTATAGGTTCGTGACACAATATTCAACGAGAAAATGAAATCGTAATGTTAATGCGTTTGACTGTAGTTATGTACCACTAGCAATATACCTACCTTAAATTACGTTACTGGGAACGGTTATATTATTTAAAATATTTCAAAATATAAATTCATTTTTACGACAGTATACGCGTGCTAGAGACCGCATTTTATTTTCGTAAATTAAATTGAATAATAAAACTAATAAAATAATATTAACATATTATAAAAAATGTGTATAAAAATTGTAATTTTCCTTCTAAATTCTAAACCCGGTATTAGGGAAGTGTTACTTAGTGTTAATTTTCACTTTATCGTCTACTTTTGAGTTCACTCATAAATATAGTAATGTGATATAATATTTCCTTTCAAATTTTACGTGATTTATATGCAGTGAATTGCGACATAAAACTTGTAGGTATTTAATTTTTTTTTTTTAAATAAACTAATTGACATTCTTTTCAAAATGATTCAAAATATATTTGTGGTAAATATGAACATGGTAACTTATTATTTAAAGAATATTAAGAATTGATTAAGAATACTCATTAAATGTCATTTAAATGTCTATCAAACCTATGTAACTCGTTTATTGATTTTGTCGAAAAACAATCAGTGGCGTATTTAGGATTTGGTCCAGGGGGGAAATAAGGTGGAAAACATAATTTCCTCGACGGTGAGGGGGGTACACTCACCAACGTTATTAAACTTACTAGTAAAAAAAATACCAAGGGATCTATCCCCCATATCCCCCCCCCCCCGTAAATACGCCACTGAAAACAATTGCTCTCAAAAAACCAGTGTTAACTATCATATTGTATGATACTCATATTTTCAATAATATATTCTTATATCGTATTGAAACATAATACATAATTAAGTTAAAAATTATCATTAATATTTATTAATTATTTTTATAAACGAACGTCTCTTGGTTTTTGAAAATATAGTTAATATATATATATATAGAATATAGGTATAAAATTAAATAACAAAATAGTTATAAAAAATAATTCATCAAGTAAACATACAAAACCAATATAACAATGTTTAATAAAGAGATAAATATGAATACAATTCAAACAAATTTGATTCAAACTAAATAATAAAATTATAACATTTACATTGCATTTTATACATTTACAAATCTTTTATATTTTAATATAATAAGAAAATAAAAAAAAAATGTTTAAACAATGTTTAAAAATTATCATATTATTAGTTATAATGGTTATGTGAGGAATTATTATTATAATAATAAACTTAGAATACCTACTGTGATTATGTTATTGTTAGTATACTAGTAGCTTTTTATACTTGGAGACTAATAAGCCAAAAATATATTTTTCTTAAAATTCGAACTTACTTTAAGTTGATAGGGTACGTATTAATTTAATTTTTGTACTGTCGTGATAATACAAACTGTTCTGAGGTAAAATTATCAGATATATTTCTTTTATTTCCTCCCTTGTTTTTTTTTCATATCATATTTTTTATGACATCTTTTTATCTCAATTAATTATTTTTTTAATCTTTAAGCCTAAATATTGTATATATCAAGTGTTTTTGTTCGTTATACGATCATTGTAATAAAAATATTGAATACAGTATTTCAACTGATATATTTATATTTATGTATATACAACTGTTCAATATCCACAGAATTCTGAGCTTAACTTATATTAAAAATATTGACCATATATTGTCTTATTTGAAATGAGTTAATACTTAAATTAGAACCACTACGGCGAAGGTTATATTAATATTGTCCCAAATAAATTAATAAGTTGGTCAAATACGTATATATTTAGTACCTAGTAATTTGATTTTAAATTTAATTTGATGGTAGATTGAATGGACTGGAAATGTTATTATTCATTCACAGAATATTACGAATTATGGTTTTCAGTATGACTGTTGAACTTGCAAAGAAAAAGAGGAAATTACGATTTATATTGTATTGAATTAAAAATTGACTTTGTTAAACTTATACACATTTATCATAGTATTTAATCTTCTTGTATTATATTATCCCCTCTTGATAAACTCCTGAATACGTCATATCATATTATACCTAATAATAGCTAGGTGTGTGCATACAATGTGCACATATTATTACGAGTAGCGAACATTGTAAAAACTATGTTATTTTTACATGTGGCCGTACAGTGTACACTATGACGTGTTGTTAGTGCAGTAGTGTATCAGCTAGGGGACCACACGATCGGGAAAATCCTATCACCGAAATATATATTGAATTATCCTAATATCCTACTATGATGTTTCATCTTGAACATCAAATTGGCTTTGTGCCGATGGCTACAAGAAGGACCAGAAAAATAAAAATGTGTCCTGCGATCGAATAAACCCCAAGCTTCATTTACAGTATGTTCTATATTATAATATGCATATTGCATATTATTATATTATATCAATATATTACATCGAAATGCGAAATGGGAATTTAAAAAGTTATAATATTTATACTAACGATTGCGTAAAATCTACAGAGCTTTTCTTAAACGATACAAAAATAAATAAATAAACAGCTATGAAAAATTTAATTGATTTGGTTTAATTTAGGGTTGGCAAATGTACACAGGAACAGTTAAATGCAAAATAATATCTAAATTTTCGTCATATTGATGATTTTAATCAGCATTTGTATGTGTAACTGTAAATGTTTTTGTTATTACTGAATCAGACTATTTTTTTGGAAATACATAAATGTATATGGAGATTCATCATTTAATAACTAATTTATTCAAATTTTGATTCTTGAAATTTTTAATATATCTACAAAATTTAAAAAGTGTATTGTGGTGATACATTCTATTTTTAAACTAAAAACTATAATATTTTAATGTACATTTTTAATATAGGTGATGAACATACTTTGTGAATCACCTTAAATATATCTAACGATAAAATTGACAAAGACATAGCCGTTCGGATAATTTTTTTTATATATTTAAAGAGAGGGAGAGATAATCAACTGAGAGGTTATTAGCTCACATGAACTCACATTATATTAATTTATTAACTTGAATAAGAGATTGCTATTTTTTTTTTCTGAATATAGTCAGAATATTTCTTAAAGATTTTCAAGAACATAGAATTAGTCGTTGAACTTTGTAAAATCAAGATTTTAGATGATGTTTTATTTTAATCCTAATTTGTACATTGCATGTTATGAATAATGGAAATACCGTCATTCAGATCCGATACATCAACCTGCACGTGCAATCCTCATGTTACAATTCATAATTTATTCTAATCCGATTTAGAATGATGTTTCTTTTTAAAATTTTTACACTAATGCAATTGAACTAGAGTTCAAGATTTTCTTTGATTTGAGCTTCGTAACATATTGTGTTGTTCGGTGTTACATAGATCAATGATGTAGGTATTTGTTTAAATTTGTTCATTGAAATCTTTAGGTTTTTCCAAATAGGATCTTATTTTACGATCATAATAAATACGTAGAGTATTTTTCAGTTATAAATGTATTAATTATAACTCATAAAACTCTGCAGTCCATAAAAAATTGATTTTATTAATTAGTAAAGCTACCTATTATTTCATTTTATTATTATTATTATTTTTTTTTTGAAGGAGGTATTAGGTTAATATATGCTATTTATACCTATATTAATTATACGCTAAAAATTAGTTCTATAAGTGATCAAAGAAAATGTGATATCAATCTAGTTTTAACTGATTTCATTAAGAATTTCTCAAAATAGAGCTTTGATTCACAACTTCTAACTAAAATAGTTGTGGGCAAGGGTATATGCAGTTCAATTGCAAAACAAAATACACTGCATAAAAGCATAGACTTAAAAATATTTACATCTAGCGAAATTTAAAATATTACAAATTTATCTCGTTCCAATAAATACAATTACTAAAACTATAACTTATATCATATCATTCTTGCATTTTTTTTCCAATAATACATAATATATATATATATTAATATTTATATTAATTCAATATTTTATATAATTATAGTTCAATTACGTTTCAAAAAACATAAAAAATGAGTGTCATCAAAAATATCATCAACATTTGTATACGTAAATGTGCTGACATGGCCAAAATTATAAAGTAAAAAATAATTGTTTACGTTTTCTGCTAATTTCCATTTTTTTTTTTTTTTTTGTTTTTTTAATCTAATAACAATGACAAACAGTTTAGTTATGTAAATGCAATCATCGCTATACACTGTTAGCATTCATAAGTTTACTAAGAAAATTCACACTTAATAATATAAGTATATGTATAAGTATATGTATCTACGTACTAGAGATGAACAATTCAGTATTTTGAAATTATTAAAGTCAATTGTGAATTAAACTGCTATGTCAGTGAATGAGAAGAATTTTCCTATTATTCTATTTATTCGGAGTTATTAAAAATAATTACAATTCAATTCATCAAATTTCAAATACTTTTATTATATTTTTAGTTTTCAGGTTCTTATAATATATAATACATAAAATAAAATAATAATATTTTAAATTTATTTAATGGTGTAAATAAATATTTTTCTGTAGCTTTCCTGTTGCATACGAACAACGTCTATTTAGAACTCAAGTACCTACATTCTATTGGTATAAACTGTCATTGATTTCGTTAGTCTTTTAACGCCTCTATTGGTGATGATAATCATAGTGATACATAATTGTTGTATCTTTAACAAATCCTCAAACAAAAAAAAAAAAAAAAGAACTGGGCACTAAAATAAGGTAATTTAGGAAGCCAGAGTTAAGTATCAGGTAATTTTTTTTGAATAACTCTGTAGTATAATATTATATATATATATAATATACTTCATATACATGACGCAAAACAATATGAGTTCGTTTATTTCATCAGATTATGGACGTCCAATTCCGTCACTAATATAACATTATATACGCTGATTAATTGTTAATTATAATAATTATTATTAACCACTACTCTTGCTGCCCGAGCACTACTATTGATGCTATGCAACATTCTCTACCACTAGTGGCTTGTATGATATATTATTATTTAATAGTATTACGATTTGGGTTCAATTAATTAACTGTGGACATAGTATTGTATTGTAGTAATATTATACCGACAACAATTTTTCCACCCTAAATATCAATATTTTACATATTTATTTCATCAGTGATTGAGTGAGGCAGAGATTCTTTGAAATATCGAAAATATTATTTCTCTACTATTGTAACATTCGGTTTTGAAAATAATAAACCAATTAGATAATGCAAAATCGTTTGGTTTAACAGTGTAACGATCGAACAAAGTTTTAATTTATGTATTATGTATAAAAAAAATTTATAAAGGTATATTTTATTTTTTTGCTTAAACTTTGAAAAAAATCACCATAATATAATAAACAAAATAAATGGTACCATGTATAAATAATACTTATGGCTTGAATTATTGTAAAATCTCAAGACTTGAGAGACATTTAAAGAAATGAAAATAATATTTTTGATCAATTATGATTTAACAGAAAATTAAGAATGAATCTTTCATTCAAGTATAAAATCTGACTTCTATTTTCGATAAATATGTACTCATCTAGTGCATGTTTGTAATATAATACGACAGTATTAAAACTGCATATTTTCATATTGAACCAATAATATTGATTTAAGAATATTATTATACGCATATAATATAGATTATTAAACGATTCAGAATTATTTTTAAATTTGAATTGAAAATTCACTACAAGTTGTGTACCTTATCACATTACCGCGAAAATTAGATCTTTTATTTTATTAACTACTTCTTCATAATTAGGTACCTATGACAGTCAATATAACGCCAATAAAAATCTGTAGATGATTTAAAAAAAAAAATGATTTTTGAAAAATGAATTTTTTTAAATTAGTTAATTGTTTATATTTTTTATAGATTTATACAATTATGTATTTTTAAAAGGATAATACTATAGGCCCTATAATATAGGGTAGAGAATAGATATATATAATATTTTCGAACATTATTTTCCTTGAATTGTTAAAGGATGTTTTTAGCTTTAGAAGCTTTATTGGTTTGACACTAATTTCTAGATATTATAATAAAAATAGATGTGTAATAAAAAGTATAAAATAGAAACACGATACAGTATGAAAATCAGTTTTTTAGTGAAAGGGTTAACCGATACTGAATTTAGTTATTGATAATAAATAATTCTAATATATAAGTTTATTTCATATAAAAATCAAAAAGTTTATTTATTAAATCTACTACTCACTATATGACTCATTTGTTCAGAAGTTACATTGTTATTTGATATGCATCATGATATAAGTATTTTTTTTTTTTTTTTTATGAAATATTATAACGTATACAGCGAGTTTTTGTTTACACAGACTTTACTAAACTTTTTCGACTGACCCAGTGTCCTTAATTTATATTTATATATTCTAAATTTCTAAAGCTTAAATTCACTTAAAATTCATATTTTCAAACTCGTAAGATATATTTTTTTTATTACTTTAAGTAGTATCATGTTGAATGAATCTATTGTTATTTTATAAGAAATCAATTTTCCTACTATCAATTTAACTACATAAAAAAATAAGAAAAAAATATTCGGGTATTATAGTTATTATATATTTTTTTTTTTTTTTTAAATAATTAAATGTGACATACAAAAATAAAAATTAATTTAAAATATATAAGCCGGATTTAAAATAATAAATACGGATATGCTATTTTGTGCAGGTAAAAATTTGGACACCAAATTATTTTTAAAAATAAAAATATTCTATACAATTGTAAATAATTTTATCTAACTAGTCATAAAAATAATAGTTTGAATGTTATAGTTTTATAAAAACTATTTTACGTAGTCGCCTACGCATGTTCATAAAATGTATGTATATTATTATATTTCAGAGTTTAACAGTGTTGGTATTTATATTTCAACTACATCTATAAAAACGCACAATATAATACGTCATACAAAACATAAGAACTCAATTGTTATAATATATTATTTTTGACAATTGAGGTCTCAATTGATATTTATTTGACTTATACTTAATTAATATAGTAAACGTATATTGTTTAATACTGGTTAAGTAACAAATATTTAATTTATTAATATAAGACAGGTGAGACAAACAAATATGAGTCGAGTTCAAAATTATAGCTACTTATTTTTTTATTTTAATAAAGTTACAAGTTAAAAATCAGTTATATACTTATATAATATATAATATTTTTATTATATATTACACATTATTATTCTACTTATTATTAAAACGAAACATTCTAATTATATATTTTACACCTATTAGTAATTTACTCGTTAGTCATTTCATACATTAACAATTAAGTTTAATGTATGATACAATATTTTATGACTATACTATTGATTATTGAAATTCAGAAATGGTCCATATAAGTATGTATAACACTTCAAAGTTTTACAATATTAAAATATTCATTTTATATTATATAACATAAAATTTAAAGTTCTAATGGTTTATTATTATTTTTTTTTTTTTTTTGGTATTTATTCTAAAAGTAATTATTTTTGCAAAATAAAAATATTTATAAACTCATAGAACTTACATATTTAATTAAGAAATAATTGATAGGTAATACGTGACTGTGCAATTAATTAATTGATTAGTAAAACAGCACGGGAAAATTGAATGTCTAAGAATGGTTACTTAAATAAATACTCATCCTCGCTATAATATTTTCTTCAAGTATTTGAACGAATTTGATTCAATTAATAATCAATATGATATTCAAAACACACAAAGAACAATTTTTAATTTATGCCACAATCGGGTGACATACACTGAATCATTTTATAATCATATATCGATATCCTTGAATACCGAAATAAAGGACGTCTGCTGTGATCAACCATTATTGGTATTTCATATACAATGATAATTCTTATTTAGCGTGGGTGATATGCATAATATGTACTTAGATAATACATTAATATTCTTAATATTTTCAAGTTTTTTTTTTACAATATATTTTGAAAAACTTTTACAAAAAAATACGAAAAAAAAAAGATGTGAAATAATATAACGCGTTTTGCTAATAATTTCGCACCTAATTTTTTTTCCCCCTTTATCAATAATACTCGACTTCGAGACGTAACACTCGACTTTGTAGTGTAACGGTCGATCGGAATTTATTTCACTGAATATAAAAAACGAATTGGAAAAAAGCACACACACACACACACGCGCGCGCGCGCTCACAGACTTATCCGGACTTTGGCCACCGATACCTCGAGCAATATATATACCTATACACGTGCCAGGTTCTCATGCAGGGTACGTTTATATTATTATTATAACATATTATATATATTATAAGGATCTATAAACGGATCGCAAAGAGATCGACGTCGAGTCCAGGCCGCCGCCGCGCTGGAGATCGCGAGCGGCCGGGACGAGACGAGGCGGCTAATAATAGGAATCGGTCGTGACGCGCCGTTATAATAGGTCGGCGGCGGGCGGCGTAGTCGTCGGTGCGCGCGTCCGTCTTAAAATAACGCCGCCGCGTGTACGTGCGCGAAACGGCGTCGGGCTAGCGCGTGCCGCCGCTCCAATAGGTCGCGAGCGGTCACACGGCGACGAGATAATATTATAATATGCACGCGATATCGTCGTATTTAAATTATTACGTTCGACGAGCAAGAATGTCCGTCGCGCGGCCAGAGACGTCGTAGGTTGTCCGCGGCGATCACACGACGGGTGCAGTGCAAGAGCGGTGCGCCGTCTTCCACCGTGAAAATCCGTGTCCACCACGATGCGTCTCGTCCGTCCGACGGCGATAAGTAAGTGACGAGCAGTCGTCCGGTCGCGGCCGACCGCGCGTGTGTGTGTGTGTGTGTGTGTGTGTGTGTGAGTTCCCGCGCGACACGCGACGATTTACAGTCGGCAGGTAAAAGTCGCCGGTATAGACGCATCACACGTAAGTTCTTGAAAGGAAAACAAAAATATATTTTAATAATATACGTGGTTTACCGGTACGCGAAAGTGTGGGTTTTAACTGGTCAAAAAAATATGTAAATCGTCGTGTTAAAAAGTCGATAGTTTTTTTTTTTTTTTTTAAACGTCGATTTAATTCCAGTCGACCTGTTCTAATTAATCCAATGGCTAGACCGGTTAAAGCAAAATCCATTGTAAAAGCTTGGCTTTTTGATACAGTATAATATTATAGAAATAATGTACCGATACGATGTAAAATATCATAAAATCGTGTTTATACGTACCATAAAATATATGATATCTAGAAATCGAGTCGAAAAAATTAACAATTATATTCGTCATTCTTCATTATTATTACTCTGCGTTCTGCACACTAATAAAATAAATCGTAGATACTTGATTTCATAATTTATTTATATTTTCTTACAAAATATTCGTTTATTAAGTATTTTAGAAAATAAAATAAAAATTCCCGTAGGATCTTACGTAAGGGTGATTTTTCTTTTCGATAAAAATATACATAATATTTTTGTTATATCAATGTTTTAATATTATTATTTTGCGTTTTAACATATTATTGCAATTCGATAAATAAACAACTCGGAGCAGAAACATCTCTTTTGGTACACGTAAATGATTTGTTAATATTATGAAAACAAATGCATCGACATTATAAATAAATATCGATACACCACTGTGTATATAAATTATACTTGTTATAAACACATCATAAGACATCTATTTTTTTTTATCTCATTACGCAACAATGATAAACATGCTCTAGTAAAAGACTTTTTCATGTGTTCCTGCTACGCCAATATTTGCCTTTTTTATTATTTGATGTATTGGCATTAAAATATGACTTTGATAATATTATAATGCGTTGTTGTGTTTTAAATTATGGAAATATTATATGTAAAAGTTAATCTATGGAAACTTACTGATCCCACCGATGACGCAGTACATGACCGATTTTCAAGCACCTATAATATAACGAAATCCAAATCAATTCGTTGGCGACGATCGGTTAAAACTTAATCTGCTGTCGCGTGTCATTTTCACTAAACAAACTTCAGTTTAACTCATAAACTGGTGTACAGCATAACGACGTAATAAGTAAGTAGGCGTTTATGGATATATTCTGGCAAAGTCTTTATAACGCGCGCGTCCTCTTCCACTCACGATCGTATAAGATTTTTGTACAAAAAAAATAATTGACAGACGGCCGAGTTACTACTACAAAACAACGATTTTTCGTATTTTTCAGCTAGCACTGTTTTATTTGTATATGTCAACTTTACTGTTGTTGTAAATAACCAAATTATTTCGTCGATTTAATTTAACACGACTTATGTCGTCTTTCACGTATCGTAGTTTATAATACGTATTATATATTTATATATATGGGTTAGATAAATTTCAATGCATTTAAGGGTCAAATATGTCTTCTCGGTAGAGAAGTGTTAGAAACCTAAGTATAATGTGGCATAATACGAAGTCGAATTCAAATACAAACGTATTGTGATGTATATTTGATACATAATTCGAATAACACTTAGCCTGGTCCCTTAAAATGTGCCTATATAATACAGGTATAGGTATATATAAATATATATTAGTAGAACTTTCACAATTCACGGAACCTAAGGGAGCCAAATGACATTTCAAGTTTCAGTGAGTTTTTGTGTTGGGGATTACGAGGGGAGAATTTTCGACTATCAAAGTTCGAGTCGTGCAAGTTGTATTTAATATGTTATAACGTGGCCAAAAGGTGACCCGTTAAATATAAAATGTCTAGGGATGGCCGTCACACCGTATTATAATAATATTATTGATATATTTATCGCTTCGAAGGGTCGGTAGGTAGTCGGTAGATGATAGGATCGTTTGGTTATAAATTCAAATAACAATTACTCAGTTTCAGTAATTATTCAGTTGTTTTGCCTACTAAAGACTTGCAAACATATATATTATAACAAAGCAAAATATGTCCGAAAAATCTTAAAACATTAGGTGGCTATATCGTAGTCGTACCGAGTCTAGTGTGTTGTGTTTAATGTTGGTGTAGTGGTGGAAAACTGGCCGTGCTTCTACCGAGTTTTACACAATACCAAAACGTTGATCACAGGCTTCAATGTGAAGATTTTGTGTGAAATTCATACTATGAATGATACTCTGTATTGTAACTGTCAACAGTAATCATAATATCATGTCTCGTATAGTAACCCCATGGACAATATCTTAGTCACATGCATTGTATCTTTTGGTATTTAATAAAAATAATTGTACTTTAGATACTTTTATCCTTGCTGTATACTTTATTACGTAAATTTACAATAATTTGGAAGTCAAAAAGTCCCTTAAATCAGTGTTTATGTATATATATTTTTTTTTGATGATAGAGACATAGAGTGAAATCGAATTTTAAATAAAAATAATAACAATAAATTATTCAAATAAGCTTACAGATTTGATCCGTGCTTTTTCTATAACTAATTTACGTAATCACAAAATCAATCATAAATTCGTGAAAAAAGTTTAAAATTTGGTTCACTTTTAGAACAAATTATTTTTGAAAAAAAATAAATCAAATACTAAATATATTATTATTGAATGAAGACAAGAGTATATTACGTTCGAGCCGTTTATAGGAAGATATACGTCGTAATTATAGTATATTGATGATCATTTTCACTATCTGAGTAATTATTAACGAATAAGACGTATCACTCATTTTCTCTACAATAATATTATGTTGTAGTATTTCGAGTAACCACATATTGTGTAGTTAATAACTAATCACACACGATAACTAATAATATATCTACAATAGCTGGTACTGGTAATATGCATATAGGTGTCGCGTGTAGGCAATACAATCGTTACAATGTTTAACGTGCCCGTGTTTTCGGTGGTAATGACGGCGTCCAACTCTCTTTGGTTTTCCGTTCTCTATTCGTCGGCGGGTATATTTTTTTTCGTTTACAAGCGAATCGCGGGGGCGTCGGCGGTATAGTGGCGATGCCATAAATATAATATTATTATATCGCATATTATTACAACGACGGAGGCTATACGTGCGTGCGCGTGCGGTTAAACCGCACATAGCGCGTCGTCTCGGTTGTATTATAATATTATTATACGTTATACAGCGCGAAATCTATATACACGACTCGATTTTTTTTTATATACGGCAGCGTCGTCGTCGGCGGCTCGTTCGTAATAATTTTTTTCAGCTCACCCGCCCGTTCGCCAGTATATAAGAACGACGACGACGACGACGACGATTATAACACACTGTATATATATATATATATATACCTCCACAAGACTAGTATACCAATTTATATGCAAAATATCTGACGATTATTATTATTATTGTTGTTGTTATTATTATTATTACGATCATAATTCACCGCGTCCGCCGGCGGCTGTGCCCATGTACCCGTGTAACGAATAATAGTAGTAATTGTATATACCGTATATACGTATACACACACACACACACACACATATTATATAAGTTATACACGCACACCACCACCAAGTAGATAATATATATTACAATGTTATACGTATATAGTATATATATATATTATGCGACACACAATAATGTTCTGCGGCGTTTATTATTATATTTAATTCACTGGCAATAATCGCCGCCGTAGTCTCGCGATAATGTCGTTGTAATACGATCGCGCGAGCGTGTGAGCTACGCAGAAACCGCGAGAATTTTCAATTTTATATGTTTTTTTCCATCCTCGTATCAGCCGACTTTATGTCCCTCCTCTACCGACGACTGCTGGAATCAAATTAAAAAAAAAAAAAAAAAATTTAAGAGTATTATACGTTTCGAAATGAAACGGTACAGTGGCGAACGAAACGAATCCGTCGGAATCGTCTGGTAACGTTTAATTTGTCTGATCATTCGCGCGTACTACTCGTCATAATATTATTATTGATGGGGCTCGTGAGTTTGTGAGCTTGTATAAAATCTTACATCCAAGTCGTATACCCGTTAGGCAAAGTAGAAATGCACTTCAAAGTGACTGAGTATTATACTATGGAATTTAAAAAAATTATAAAACTTCATATAGGTTTATAGATTTATTTACTATACGTATAATACAGATGTTAGATATATTTTACATAATTGTGTATGTTTTTTTACATTTAAAGATAATTTAACATTACTAATACGTTATTATAATAGTGTTGATAAAATAGTAATTAGTACGTACTGATTTATGTTGATCTATCAGAAATATTTTTTGATTATTTTAAAAGTACATATTTAAAAACAATTATTATCAATAAGCGTCGGTTAAATTATTGAAAATATATATTTAAAAATAATGATTGACTCTCGTGTCTAATAAAAAGCCATGATTAATGAACGGATGAACAAAACAATATGCTTATATTAATACAAATTAAAAATCAATAATATTATGTTACAATTAAATTTTGTTTATATAAATTTAAAAACTACATTGAAATGATTTTATACAATTTTATTGCGTTCTTAAAAATAAAAATAAAGTTTTTTACTGCATATTCGATCGATTTTAAGAGACCATAAATTCCACATTGCTAATACATTACACGAGCCCTGATTATTAATATTATGTTTTGATATATAATATATTTTTATTTCATACGGTTGAAGACCGATGATGTCTGTCGCTATAGGATATAGTTTTACTGTCGCCCTCTCAAGCGATTATGTTTTTTTTACTAAATAAAGTTTCGGACGCTTGCCAAAATAGATGATATCTCCGAAGTATGCCATAAATAATAATAATAATATTTGCAACGGATAAAGGAATAAATGACACAGAGATATTGTAACAACACGTCGTCATCGTCGTCTTGGTCTATTTGCGCAGATAAACAAAGCGCGGGCGAGCGAGAAAAACGAAATAATAAACGCGCTAAAATCAACGCGTCGGCAGCGGCACTCTGACGGCTCCGATCGGCGATAATATCATCATTACGCAGCTGTTCCATCCTATAATGACGTGTAAATATTATCATTTCATAGTCATTGAGCCAATAGCGACCATTACACTCGTCGATGGCTCTTGTAATAACATAGAGTACAGCCGGACCGCAATCCGTGCTATAAATAACACTTGTCACGTCTTGTCAATGTCGATTCACATTTTTGTGAAAATTAAGAGATTTATTTAGTGAGTTGTCTCTGGTCGATCTCATCTAACGGATCACATAATATTATTATACACAGCATTTGAGTACATTAAATTTATACGTCTACAATTGTGAGGTACCTAAACTAAAAAAATAATTATATTATGTATACGTCATAATCTTACGATTGGCTGTATAGTAAAAAGTAACTATATTATTAATAACTTACAAAATATTATTACTATTTACAAAACAATAACTTGAATATAGTAGGTGGACTGTAATAAATTGGTTGTCTGAAAAATTAAATTGCTTTTTTAAAGTCGGAAAAAAGATTAGTAATTAATATTTGAATAATGGGGTGAATTAAGCAGTGGCATAACCGCAAGGCTTTATTTTAAAACGCTATCATTTTAATACTCTGTGGACGTATTACATTAGAGCTGCAAAAGTATAAAATATACCCATAACATCATCATATCAACCTATAAGATATCTTAGTTAACTCTTACTTTTATAAAAAAAAATATCAGAACCCTGCTCCTATCCAAAAAAAAAAAAAAAAATCTGGCTATGCCACTTCAGGGGTTAATCAAAATCAATTTATCAATGTTAATATTATTGTGTACGAAGATTTACTTCAAGTTATTATTATTTTTTATCTCTTTCTTTTGTGACCAAATTGTAATCATTATTCGACTATGATGTGTTTAAATTATTTTATTATGACACGCAATATCGTTCTGACATACATACATAGGACATTATATTGTTATTTCATCTAAAACTAATATATATTTTATAATAATTAATAATTAAATAATATTATCACGATAACTTGGTACTCAGAATAATCCTGGGTGTTTATAAAAAGACAAAACGGTTAGGTTGATATTAGGTATGTGTATAATTTAAAATAGAATAGGGTGACCATACGTCCCGTTTAAAACGGGATTGTCCCTTTTTTGATCATTATGTCCCGTTGTCCCGAAAAACTTCGAACGGGACGCTTTTTATCCCGTTTTAATCCCGTTATTTTCATATAATTAAATTATAATTTAAGAATTTTTGTAAAAGAATAAAATTAATTTAGGAACCAAATAAAACAGTTTATATTTAAAACTTGAAACCAAAGTTATAAATAACAGACTAAAATTTCCGTAGAACGAACGTTGAGTGCCGATGCCGACGAGCAGTACAAATAGTAATAATAAAATAAGATAAGCATGATACACGTCGTATAGCATATGTATTACGAATTAAAATATATAATACTATTTATAATCGATGATATATTAGATATTATTATATTGATTAGTTCAATCAAAAATTCGAACAACAAAATATGTCGAATAGTAACGTACGAACAGTAAAGCGTTTATGTTTATTATAGCCACTACGTATCGTCTTTTTTCTTTCAATTTTTGTGAGTTGGTGCATTATTTTATTTTTAAAAATGCCAAAGAGGAGATGCACGTTCACTGTATCTTTACAGTCTGAATTTTCTTTCCTAAAAAAATGTGAAGAAATTGGAAAAGTATTTTGTACGGTGTACAAGGCAGTATTTTCAATCGAACATGGAGGTCGCTCAGATATCAAACAGCATATGGAAAAGAAAAAGCATACGTCGGCCTTATCTAGTGCTTCAAAAAGTGACAAGGTAACCTCATATTTTATTAAACAAGGGCCAGCTGGCTTAACTAGTGAAGGATTAAAAATTGCAGCAGAAGAGGGAATGTTTGCATTTCACACTATAGTACATAACCATTCTTTTAGGTCAATGGATTGCACTACTACTTTAATAAAAAAGTTACATGAAAAAAAGTTTTCTTGTGCGCGTACCAAGTGTGAATCAATTATTTTGAATGTATTGGCACCTTTTGCAATGGATCAAATATTAGACGAACTAAAAGCTGTTAATTTTGCGACGGTTATGATTGACACTTCAAATCATAAGAATTTAAAAATTGTCCCCATTCTTATTCGATATTTCGATCCTAAAACGGGAGTTCAAATAAAAGTGCTAGAATTCACTAATTTAAAAGGAGAAACTTCGGATATATTGTCGTCATATATTATGGAAATTTTAACAAGGCATAAATTATCTCACAAAATTATTGCATTTACCGGTGACAACTGTAATACTAATTTTGGTGGTGCTGCAAGGAAAGGAACAAAAAATGTTTTTACGATTTTAAACAATAATTTAAAGACTAACATTTCTGGAATTGGTTGTGCAGCTCATATTCTGCACAACGCTATGCAAACTAGTACAGATATCTTACCTATTGATAAAAAATAAAAATAAAAAAAATAAATAAATAAATACACAAAAAAACAATTTATAGAGCAAACTAACCAGTTTTATGACACATTTTTGTTGTATATTGAAAAGTGGGGAAATCCATTTGAAGAACTTAAAGTATTTCGTTGGACACAACTGATAAATTGTCCGACATGGAATGATATACAAAAAAGTTTAACATTTATTTTGCAAAATAATAAACAAACCTGTTGGAATGTGGATGAAGATATTCTTTTTGATGAATATAACCATGTAGTTAATGTTATAAATGAAAATTTAAAAGAATGGCAGAATAAGTATGTTTGTGTTGAAGAAAGATGGTGTGCTATTTATAAAATTTTAAACAGTAAAAGTATATTGATAAATCATTTTTGGAAAATTGTAGAATATTCTCTAGCAATGCCTGGAACAAATGCTGCAATTGAAAGAGTATTTTCTATCACTAATGTATTATGGACGGACGAAAAAAATCGCTTTCTTGTTCCTACCATCAAATCAATTATAATTTTGAAAAATCATTTCAAAAAATATTCGTGTAATGATTTTTATGATTTTTTGCTAACACAACCAAAACTGTTAAACGCAATCAGTTCATCGCAAAAGTACAGTAACGACGCAATAGTTAATAAAGAACATGGTGAGCAATCGACATCGACCCAATAAAAGTAAACAAGTTATTTTATTAAAATAAAGCAAGGTTGTTAAAAAATATTTTGATTTTAAATTGTTAAATTGTAATAATAACATATGAAAAATATTTAAAAAAAAATATATATGTTTTTTTAGAGTATTTAAACTAAAAATTGTTTGTCCCGTTTTTTTTTTTTGCAAAACTGGTCACCCTAAAATAGAATAACACGTGATACTGATTTATTTCTACCACCTAAATAGAATTTACACTCAAGAGCACCCACTCGTCAAAATGCATGTAGAAATACCATTATACTCTTAGACTAAACATATAGTTTTAATGTACAGATCTTAAAAAAGTACAGTTTTTTATAAATAAAAAGCCATTTTAGATATTTATATAATTTTAAAAACTTAAAGAGATAATAAAAAATACTTATTATATATTATTTTATTTTAAGTAAAAATTTTAATTAATTAAAAACAGTATAACACATACACAATCTGTGAAGTTTGTAATTATATATATATAACACTGGGATATAGTCCAATTCCCCGTACGTAATTTAACTTTTTTCGGTTGCTAAATGTTTAAACAATTCTGATAAACATATGTTTATATATGTATAATTATATATATATATAACATAAACATATTATGTTCATGTTATTGTTAGAAATATAAATCGTAAAACAATTAATAATTGTTATAAAATTATCTTTAATATTTTAGAAATGGTGAATTATTATATATTTTAAGTTTGGCAATATTTTTTGTGGAAATTTTATATATTTGTAGTATTAGCCTTTGACCCTTCCTAATTAAGCCTATTTATTAATTTACTTTTTTGTCAATTTAGTTATTTCTTTGCGTATCCTTGACGAATAATAAAGAAGCGCTCTTAATATAACACGGTTTTATATGTCCTTTTTTTTAATTTAAATTATAAGACGAGATATTGCTGGTCAAACTTCCTTCAACTGAAGAATTTTCTTTTTTGATTATTTTGAAACAGATCTGTTTATTTATTTAATATTTTTAATTGTTGCAGATACATTCTACTGCAGAATCTGCGGTAAACCACAACGGTGGAGTTGGATTAGATAACGATGTCTACAGTGGCAGATCAACAGCTGATTATTTCCGTTCGAAAACAATGCCCAGGTAATAAAACTTATGGTAACTGAACATTAGTTATTGATGAAAAATACTACTTTTACCAAAAGTATACAATTGCTGAAATAAAAATTGACAAATTGTTTTGATAAACTTTCCTAGTTCTTAATTTAATATATTTATATAATACACTTAATTACATATACTGTATACATAATATATGTATTTGGACCATGTGTGGGTGCGTACAACTATAACCAGTATCGTAGCCAAGCATTTTGCTAAAGGAAGTAATTATTTTATCATTAGTAATTTAAATAAATACAAACATTTTGTAGGTATAACAAAATAATAATTGAAAATTAATTAAATGATTTAGCACCAGAAAATAAAACAAAAAATAATGAGTCACGATTAGAATAATAATAATAGCCAAATTTTGAAATTTAAACGCTTCTATTTTAAGAACAAATGAATCAATATTCTTTTTAAATATTTATTTCAATGACCCTGTGAATATTATGGCCCCAATTCCTTCTGAAAGCTACAATACTGTACGTGTGGGTGTAATTTATGTGTGCCTGCAGGTCGCAATGTGTGTAATGCATATTTTGTTCTGCTTAATATTGTTAAATGTATATTATTATGTTACGGTCCATTGGAATGATGGTCAACGTAAACACTAAACAGGCTAAGTGTACAATATTCCCGAATTTTACAAGACATATTGATAATATTATACATATCATAAACCAAAAATCGTATATACAATGGTTGTTGGAAATTTGGAAACTTATAATAATAAATAATGTAAAGAAATTAATTATTGACTAAAACTGAAATGTTTAATGATACAAAAAGTTGTTAAAATATACTGTAATATATAATATTATTATTTTTTTTTTGATTATTTCAACGTTTATGAAATAAAAGTCTAACATATTTACTAGACTAAAATAATCCTTCAATTACCATTGCTACGCCTTTAACCTACCTATTCATATATACATTGTAGGTTTAACCACTTATCCTTTTTTTGACATAATTCACATATGATGTAATATTAAATGATTATCTTCTTAATAGTTTTATACCAAACTAAAATAATAATTATTTCTATGAATTTTTTTTTATTTTTAATTAATATTAATTATATTTAATTTAATTACACAATAATAATAATATTTATCGATGAAATTAATAATGTTTTTTACTAATAAATATTGAAATATTGATACAAATGGCAAATCAATCAATATAGAATCTTTCACAGCTGATGCAACGAATCTCATAATTTTAGAACAAAATAATAACTAAGAATTTATATAAACTATGATAATAATAGAAATTATAAAAAAAAGAAACATTATTATAATATAAATAATATAATATGTACTATGTATAAATAAATATTTTAATAAAATGTTTTTTTTTTTTTTGATAAAATATAAAACAATGTTTTATGATAGTACTTACAGTTATCTTAGTTTAAATATGAATGCTCCATTTTACATTTTCATCATTAATATACAGAAGAATTTCACTGTTTGAATACTTAAATAATTTTGGATAAGTAAAGTTCGTATAATTTAAATTTTTTTATGGAGAAGTTCTGAAGTAATAAGCAAACCCAACACATATTGATTTTATTAATTAATTCTTCAATTAGGTCATATCATATCTCATTCTACTATTTATACTGTGTTACAAATTGATTTTTAAGAAGGGCAGGTAATTAAAATTGTAGTGATGGTGTAAGAGTATTATTATTTTTTTTTTTTTTTTGAATTACCTTATACAAATTAGGATATAATAATATTATTAAGATTAGAAATAAAACTGTATTGTGGAGGATTCTTTCTTCCATTCAACTAAAGTCTCTGAATATATTTTCTATTCTAACAAGCAGCTAGGATCATCTTTCTAAGTACTTGTGATTTAAAAATTGTATGCTTATTCTACCTAATATAGTTATTTCAAAAGAACTTTACCAACTTGAAATTTTTACTGGAATTATGTGTGACATACTATCAAAAGCTTCACTTAAATCTAAAAATAAAATCTATGATCTTGATGTGTTTATCTAAGTATTATCATAATATAATTTATTTTTATATTTTTTTAGTAAGATTTTCTAAAGCGGTTTTGGTCCCTAAAAACCTTTTTTACATCCATAATATTAAAAAATTAACAATAAATTATTACTTTCTTCTAAGTAATTTATAATTCTATAATAAATTTAATTTTTCAAATTATATATTATAATAGATCGATGGATCATATCATACTATTATAGTCAATTAAACCTGTTTTATGACCGTTACCTTTATATAAGAACGAAGTATTTATAAAGGAGTCAGGGATAAAAACTTTTTTTTAAATTTAATAAAAGTTTGACATAGTTAGTTTTAATTACATTTGTCAATTTTTTTCCGTTACACTATGTATACGCATCTTGGATATATTAATAACAGAAGAATGTTTCACCCTATCTTTTACTGATTTGAACTTGCAATAAACGACTCACCACTACCTGTGTAATCAATATATAATATATATATAATAATAATTTATAATGTCTCGTGAAATGTCAATATGCATCATCTACCGCGGTATAAAATCTAAGTAGGATGGTACCGCAAACAAACTGTTGACCGCATAATAATATAATAAAAGCTACAGCCACACAGCGTACCTAAAACACGCCAATATTGTATTATATAAATACAATGAAGAGGAAAACTATTTTGTGGTCGTCGATAAAGTTTGAGATAAAATGTAAGCACTACACTCCTGTGGTTTTGGTTTTTTTTTATCTATCACGATAATATGACTTTGTGAATATACCGTATCATCATTATTATTAATATTCTGTTGGAAAAAAACGTTTCACAGAAACTACTACTACGATCAAAGGGACATTAATGTTTGATTTATCCCACCGGTCACATCCACCAAAACGAAATTGTTTATAAGACCTATTATATACAAATATCCTAGAAACATGTTAGTACTGAAAAATTAATAATTTTAATTTTTTTTTTATGCAATGTTATTATAATGAACTAAATTGCATTTCTTTCAATAAAAAATAAATTTATGACCACTTTATTATGGTATTTTTTTTAATGTTTTTATTTTAATAACGACCTGCCTAACATATATATTTGTAATTTGTATAAGAACTAATAATAATAATAATTTTTGGAAAAGTATTTTACTTAAAATATTAAATACAAATAATGTTCTTATTATTATCGAATTAAGCTAGTGCTAAAAAACTTTTATTATTTATATCAAAAATGTGGTTTTCTTAATTTTTAAAAAACACTTCATTTAGTAAATTTGTATAGTTATATATAGTTAAATAAGTATCATATTGATTATTTTAATGTGAATTAAAATAAGTTTCATTATCGTTTGTATATTATATTTTATAAAAACCAGCAAAAAATCAATATAAATGTTAGATATATGAGTAGTAAATAATGCAGTATTAAGTTTAATAACATAATAAGTATTTTTTTTCAATATAAATATGCACATAAGTAAAATAGATATTGAATAAAATATTATAAACAAAATTATTAAAGAGCATTTAAATTTTAACTAGTTTAGATGAGTCAAATAGTAGACCATAACTTTTGTGGAGTACACTCAACCATTTTAACTTCTAACGCTTTTTAATAAAAAAATATTTATGCAATAATCGATATGCATGCTGCTTAAAAAAAAAAACAATTTAATAAAAATATTATGTTAAACTAAAATTTTATAAATACTTCAAACACTTTAAAAGCACAAAAACCGACACGGAAAATGTATGTGACTAAATGGTAAAGAGATAATTTTTTTTTAAAGGATTATTCTTAAGCTTTAATATTGTTTGTATATGTGTTTTTTATAATATTATTACTATAAAAAATAAAATGTAAAAACTGTTACATTCAACATTATATAGTATGTAATATTAATTATACTTAGTTACCATACCTTATTATAATACTTACTAAAACTTTATATATTTTCAATAATAATTGCACAATTTATTATTCTACAAAACTTAAAATACCATCATACTATAATTTTTACATTTAAAGATTTATTATTGATTAAATTTTTGAAGAAAAAAATTTCCATCTCTAGACACAATAGATAAACATATTTATTATATTTTCTCATCTACAAAACAAAAATAATTACTTTAGGTTACGTCATTGCATTTGACTTAATATTCGTCATTAATATAATATTGTATACATATATAATTTATAGTACATGTCAGTATTTCATTAAATTGAATTTGTTTACGTTCAAGTTTTGTACGTAAAAAAAATAAAAAACAATTCATCCACGTTTATGTTCACTTTTTTTCAAAAGAATAATAATTATATTATAATATTATTTAAATAAAATGTTGAGTAACACTTAAGTACCTTATAAAAAAAAAAAAAAAAAAATGTATTAATAATAATCAATTTGATTATCTAATATAATAAAATTACCTATAAAATATCCAATATACTAGTAAACTATGCTAATGTAATGATGATAAATGCACGCTAATGAATGTATTTTTTCCAAATACTGGTTCATCTATACTACTAATTGTAACATAATATACATTTTGGTTCATTAAAGTATTGTCTAATGTACATGGGTACAATAAACATATTCGATATAAAATATCGATTCTGTGTACTTATTGTGCAATTATTATAGTTAGTGTGTGCATAATATAGTATATTCATAACTTGTGCTTCTCTGGTACCCATTCATTGCCATCACGTATCTTATGCATATAAATATACGTAACATTAAAAGGGCAACAACGAGTATTATGGAAAGGCTTTTAAAAACTCACTTTCCCACTGTTTATTACAATATATAATAATATATGCCAGGTACCAGGTACTCGTCTTGAGGAACGGATATATTATATAGCTACAATACAGAACTATTCGACAGCCACCGCAACACATGGTCCATCCGTCTTCATCGACCGTATCGACATATTCATAATAATATATCGTCAGTTGACCCCACCGACAATAACACCTATATATATATATATACATATACTCTCACACGTGCATATTTGTGTGCGGTCTAAACAACCTTTTCCACTAAACACGCACCCATAATATATGTATAAAATATAAATATATATCGTATCCACGCTATTAAAAAGAAAATCTCCTCCTCGCCACAGTTTCCGGCGATTTTTTTTTTTTTTTTTACATAAAACGTCACGTCAAAGAGGGAAAACGTATTTGAATGGGCATAATATAACCCCATTCCCACTACTCCGATCACCCACCACCCTGGCTACGACGTATACCTCGTACACCCATTGTACGTAATATAATAATACGCGCTGGCGTGTAACCCGCACATTGTGCACGTGAGCTGCAGTTCAAGAGTCGAGTGCTCTGCAGGAGGCGATTTTCTCGAGTCCAACTACTATACTATACACTTACGCATCGACGTGGTATACATATAATATTATAATGTACGGTCCGTGTGCTCGTACCTATATATATATTATATACATAACGGCCGTAAACGACTTGCGCCGATGATGATTGATTGTCGTCGTCCGCTCGCGACTTACAGTCGTCGACGACCACTATACGACGATGATTGAATACTCGTTATATATGTATATTTCGTGCCCGTAACGTGCTCGCGACTGTATCTATCATAATGCACGTGTACTAGTAGCATTATTATTGTTATCTGTTTGTCGATCGCGCGCACGGTTAGACCTCATATTACCTATCGCACTCGTATGTAATATATATAATAGACATTGTTCGTAACAGGACTGATATTCTAAAGATTTTTCCCCGACGTCGGGTGTATGTTTATACAGCAAGCGGTTACGATGATACTGAACGACGGGATTATGTCGTTACGAGAACGATAGAATTCAAAAGCTTCACCCTCAGTCACAAAAATCTATGTTATCTCTATACATTTGTATTGTATTCATTTTTTTTTTTTAATTACCATTTACAGCAACAGTGATGATATGAATCTAACGATACAAAAAACATGAATTATAATTTATATTTATTTTATTTAAACCGAACATAATATTCGTTATACCGCGCTAGTCCAGCCACAAGTGCTGTGGTAAATATACCACAATAATAATATATCATATAATTATATAATAATAATTCCTATCACCCGATTTCGACTTAAATTTTCGTTAAAGTAAATAGTTTTGTCCATACCAATAATATAGCGAGTGCAAGCGTATAATATTTATTAGTGCAATACAAGTATACAACATGATCCCTCCCTGTCACTACCATCATAAAAAATATAAAATAGATCAATGAAATCATATCCTAGAACGGGGTAATATTTGGAACAAACTGTGTGAAAAAATCGAGAAATTATTAAAAAGTTTCATCAGAAAAGTGAAAAAAATAAACACAATGTGTATCACTCTTCATCAACCGTAAACGGCGAAAAAAGCACCGGCATCTATTCAACAATAATCTCAAAAATATGAATCGTATAATTCGTTTATAGGTGTAAAAGGAAATTTCAAATTAATAATATGCATACACTATAAAATAGTGTTCATTACATTTTGTAAAGTTTAATAAATTAAATAGTAATGATACTAACAATCACAAATTAATTATTGTTTTTATACGTAATATAAAATAAATATAATGATAATTGATAATTTAAGTAATAATTAAATGTTCCAAATATTGTTATTTTTTGAATTAAAAAAATAACCTACTTTTTTTTAATACTTATTAAAATCCATAAACCACGAATAGTGACTTTGACGCGATAGCCTAAAATGTAGTATTATATTTATACCTAACATTATAAATAATATTTTCAATCATTATTATATTTTTATCGATAAATATAATAATAACGTAGAAACAATTTTACCTAATATTTGCTTAAAAAAAAAAAAAATCGTACTTCTATAACTAAACTTGAAACTCATTAACTCGTAAATGTCCTGCAGTCTTGATTATCACACAGTTATCTAGTGGCGTACTATTCCAATATTAACCATAAACTAAGAGCGAACCCAATTGTCGATCACCGTTGCGACGACTTTCGACGATATTGTTTTTCATTCATGATTCTCTTCTTTAATTTAATCCTACTAAATGATTTCATTGTTTCCGGGAACATATAGGAGGACCGGAACGGCAACCGTGATGGACGACTACGACTTCGGTAACGGTAACGACGGCGACGGGAACGTCTCGGCGGTCGGTGGCGGCCACAGACAGTGGCCCGCGTCGTCGGCGGACATCGTCGAGTACGATTCGTCGGCGGTCGCGGACACGCCGACTCCGCAGCAACAGCAACAGTTTCTACTACCTCACAACCAGCAACAGCACCAGCACCTGCAACAGACGAACACGTTTCTGCAGAAGTCCGGCGCATCGGTGTCTGCGCACGATCCGCACGCCGCCGCCCGTCGCGCCGCACAAGTCGACAACAACGGCAGGCCCAAGTCCCCGTCCAAGTGGAAGACACACGCTCTGTACGTGTTTCTCGCTTGCCTGCTGGCCGTGGTCGTCATCAACCTCACGCTCACGCTCTGGTTCATCCGAGTCACGCAGTTCACGTCGGTAATTATAAAAATTGTTTACGACTTTGCATATGCACACAGCTTTAAGCTTTGAAAGCTGAATGTCAACTCTTTACGAACCGTTTAAAAAATTACTGTTTTTGAACTTTTTAACTGACTCGATTAGTTGATTTTCCAACGAACTACGTATAATAACTCTCAGATTATAATTGAAGCGAAAACGGAGTAAAAACTTACTTATCTTTTTCCGGTTAATTTAGGAAAACAAATAAATGTGCCACACATGCACGTTAGATGACTTAACTTTAGTTAAAATTACAATTAATTAGGTAATTGTATCTTGCTGTTGAGTTTTAAGCCACCAATGTACCAATATTGATTGATTTACGCAAAACGTGTAATTTCCTAAAATCTACTAGTCACTACATAGTGCATAATGAGACGTGCAGATAGTATAATATGCACTTTAAACAAGTTGTTTTTTTACTAAAAAAAAAAGGGAATGTTAGAGCCACGTAATCGAAATGATCAAAAATAATTAGAGTAACTTCTTACTAACTAAATTAGGTCAACATTTTATTTTTATTTACTAACTTAAAAATGTTCTCGTTAAATTATAAATAATAAATTAATTAGTTTAAAGCGTAACGTTTCTAAGAGATTTATCTTAAATTTCTCAAGTCATTTTTTTTTATTTAGTTGAAACCTTTGCCTGTGTTTCTATACCGTATACAAATACAGTATATCTTATAATTTTTTGTTCTCACTACCTACGCAATTTATACTATGTCACTATGATAAACATTACCGTGGGAGCTTTTCTCAAATCATATTAATTATTATACAATAGTATAAGCATTGTATAACCGATAACAAAATTCAGTCACACGATGTATAGTGTAATTCTAATAGTCAGTGTTCATTATTTTCAAGTAAAAAATCATTTTTTTTTTTTTTACAATTATTTAAAGCCTGAATCAACGAATCAACATTAAATCTAGAAATACATTAAATACATTTTAACATACTTGATTAATTTATTGTTGAGGTATTTTTTTATTACAATTTAGATATTATACACGGGATACATAATTTTTATCATGATTAAAATTTAAAAGAAGACAATTCCTACATAATTCAAAAATAATAAAATACAATTAAAATGTATAATAACGAATTTTCATAATACGTATTATAGTCACTTAACCAAGACACAATGTTAACTATAGGTACACTACAATCTGTAACACCGCTATAATTGTGTGTTGGCGTGTTCCACCAAGTGTATCCCACTAAACTACTCTAAAACAGTTTAAATCCCTCCTGAAGTTTTTTGAGTCCTATTAAAGTTTATTTTATATATTACTTCTTTATACGCCTATATAAAAATGAAATTTATTTAGTACAGTTTCAGATAGGTAATTGAGGTTTTGCGCGCATTACAGCGCGTTTTGTTCAAACATGTTTGTGTTCACATACTTTTCTTATTTCAATATTTTACGATATATTTTTTTTTAACTAATTTATTTATTTTTGTAATATGATCTTTTTAACCGATGTAAACCATTTTACATAATGTGCATATCCAAAAATTAGGTACGTTGTTAATTTAAATCTGCAACAGTTGATAGTATTGACGCTCCACAATTGTATTCATATAGTTATCATGCATCTGACTCAGTAGAGCTAAGTACCCACCTACTATTTTGATTTGTATCTATATGCAATTTTATTTCTAGAAAATCAAATATGATACGCGCTCATTCTATATGACTATATAACGTTTTATACATCACTCTTATTATTATTAATTATTATTATACTCTGTCTTACGCGAAGTTTATACCTTCGAATTTATGAAATTTCTTACTCAAAGTGTTTAAATTATATGTAATAAATTATTAAAGTGACGTGTATCAGTGTTCCATAATATGCATTGCAACTTAAGATTTATCTTTAAAAATTGTAAACGATTTATCGCCTACAATCTAATTTTTCCATTTCATTTCTACGATGATAACTATTAAAACCACCGCGCGATCAACCACAATCGCTGAAAATTATAAGTACCTATGCTATATAATAAATTTGAATGTACCTGTTTATATGTATATTTTTTAATTAAAAAATGAACGCTAGTGTTGTACCATAAAATAAAGACCGTATAACTTTGGTATAATGGCTGCAGCGGTATCCTTAAGTTTTTTGATTACCTACCTACATTACATCTATTCCATAATATTACAATGTTACAGAACACTTTTAATATAATAGTATATAATAATAAATAAAACTCTTCTTTATGCCGAAATATTCGACTAAATTTATACTCGACAAATAGTAAATAATGTCATGTGACATGTAGCAACACTACGAATTAAATGCATTAAGAAAATCGTGTTGCATTTTTGTCGTACGTATCAATATGTTACGCGTGCTTTACATATAGATGTTGCGTTAAAAGCTTATGACTGTGTAAAACATTGTTCCAATTATAAAAAAAGCATTATCCAAACAGCATTAAAATATTTCTATGGAACTTACCAAGTTCCAAAAACATTGCAAGAACGTTATAAACGATGGTTTTTTTTTTTTAACTTGATATGTTTAGTCCTGACAAAATATACCTACTACGCAGTATGCACTGAAATACCATAAAATATAAGAAACTGCGCACTTCAAGGTTTTAAAAGTGCATAACAACTCAACGTAAACTTTTAATAAAATTAAAAAACTTTCATAAAGAATTATAAATAAAAATATTTTAAATAAACATTTCTTGAGTCTTATTGTAACTTTTAAGTATTATATCTATAGCTGTGTTTTGAGTTGGCAATTAAAACCATTACATCATATTGTTTATCCGTATTTGTGAATATTCGAAAGCGCTACTGACTACTGTGATGTCAATAACATTTTAAAATTACTTTCTTTGATAATAAGAATCAGATTGGAATTTGAATTAACGTTTAAATTAAAGAACAAAGTGAAATAGTATTTGTGAGATAAATTTAATATTTATGTTATCAACTGACATGATAGTTACTGTTTTGCTTGACACTTATCTACTTCAGCTAACTATAGATAGGTATTGATTTATTAAGGCCAATGCTTTTAGTCATAGTTTAGCCGATTTCAGTTAGATAAATGTTGATACTTATATTATTGAAGAACTTTCGTTATCTATGAATATAATATAATATAAAAATTTTTGTTATATATTATATTTAAGACGTTATACAGCCTAATTTTTTATATAATATTATACTTTTAACTGTTATAATTTTTAAGTTTTTACTTTTTTTTAATAATAATAAAATTTATAACATACAATATAGTAATATTATCTTATTGTGAAAGTATAACATAATCCACTCATTAAACATTAAATTGTTATAGCTTATTAATTAAAGTCGTTCAAAATTTTACCGATATACGTATATCAAAATGATAATCTAAATCATAGTCTACTTCATAGTATGAAAATAAAAATATAATGTCGAAATGTTGTCAGAAGTAACGGTAACATTTATTACGAAAATAAATAGTAAAAATTAGAATTCTATGCAAAATATTCGTTAGTTAGTACTGATTAAAAAAAGTGTATGTTCAATAACGTTAATATTATAATAATAAGTGTTCTTCGAAAAACTAATAGTTATATTTATTTGGTTTCACACTTTTTATGCACTATAATTATAGTCGATTAAACACAAATGATAATATAATTAATATTGAGCGTGTTTAAGAGTAAAATTCATCCTTATTATGGCTTATACTAGGTCCTTCTATGCAATTATTGTTGAATAATCGTTATTGAAATGTACACGTCGTATTATGAAGCGGTCGTGTGTAAATCACTGTCGTTGGTAGACAGCTGAGAGGTGTCTTCTGGCGACAGCTAAAACATAATAGTAATATTTGTAATTCTCGGCATTCAAACACTGTTGTCAAATTTTCAAGGTTCTCAACATCATATTATTATATTTTCGACTTAAGAACTTTTCAATTACATTTCAATTGTGTGCTTAATTAGTTAAATTACAAAATTATAAAATATACAAAATTATTGAACAGAAATAAAACAGTAAATAATCTATTATATACTATTAGGTAAGTTACTTTTGAAAAGCAACGAAGTAACTAGAATACTTATTCAATACTTTACTCATTACTCAAATAAAACTGTAATTATTTAAAGAAAAAGTGGGTAAGTGGGTACCACTCTGCTGTACATTAGGTGCTGTATGGATCATTATTATTTATTGTAGGAGTGTTATTTGAACTTCAAATATTTATAAAAAAAAAATCGTGACTAACGATTTTTAATTTTTTTTAGCTACATTAAGAACAACTCGTAAGGAACCTGTGTTAAATTTTCAAGTTTTTTTGGTCATCCAAATTTTTTTTATCGACACTTCAAAAAAAAAAATCTCATAAAAATCGAAAATTTCAGTGGTCTATAAATAACTCAAAAAAGTCAAAAATGTTTGAAAATTTAACTGTATATAGATAACACCAACATCGACATTTGGTGAAAATTTCAAGTATTTACAGTGATTAGATTTTTAATTACAACCATATAAAAAAATCGATTTGATCGAAAATTGGTTTTGAGTAAAAATTCCCGTTTTTCCTTATTTTTTTTTGGTTTTTCCCGGTGCGTTTAAAAACTATTGGGAGTTTCAAAAAATAATCTTCTCAATGCACCAACTAGATTCACTTTCGAACCGGAAAAGCTACTGAAATTGAAATTATTTCGACACGTTCTCGTGTACACAAACACAAAAAAAAAAATACACAACATTGTAAAATCAATAATCATCGCTCCGCTCAGAATCTAAAAGGTTACTTCTGGGAAAAACAATAATTTATATCAATCAAAGGCTAAATTTATTATGGTCATGCCATTTCAAATATTTAATAACACAAAATCTAAATGAATAGTTTTTTTATTTATTCATACTTAGCAAGTATAAAAAAAAAAGGTTAAATAATATTAAATTTCATACGGTAATAATTTTAAAAATCAGATTTCAAAACAGCATGATGTGAAAAAAAATGTCGTCGTGGAATATAATATTGTGTCTCGCTAAATGTAATTTGTTTCCTAGGTTATAGGTCACGCGTACTATGGAGGCGTGTCAACACGATGCGAAAACATAAATTCATAATTTTCAACACGACGATAATAATAATTATATTGTTGCGATTCAAATAAAATATTAAAATATTTTTTTGTTCAGTGACTCGAGGAAATCGTTTATCCCGTTACACTAAATGTTTTGTAATCGATATAATTATTATATGCACTTAGCTACCAACTATATAAGCATATGTAATATATATATATAATAGAAAGAGTTGCCGCGACAGTTTATAATACATCGAAAAACATATTTTTTAAAAGCTTCAGTTATTTTATTCGAGCTCCTTATACTATACAGAGCTATTAAATCATAGTATAATAGAAGTTAAAATGTATTAACACCTATTCTCCAGTAGCAATACGGCTTTGATTCGTATAAAATGTAAATACAAAATATATAATACGATTTAATCATATTACAAACCGAAATATTTATTTTGTCTTTGCCGTGCTGAATTTTTTTAATTAATCTTATACCTATACCGCACCTATACCTGCATATAGTTAACACGCGCGGCAACCGGCCGTTACAAGCCGAACTTTTCGAGTTAGTGTAAACTTTGACAAGTAATTTCCCTATATAATATGTTTCACGATTTCACGTGTAACGTATGTGTGTATATATATATATATTGTATGAAACCGTATTATTATATACATTTTCTTCGTATAATTTCTTGTAAAATAAATCATCACTGCGTAGTGAATATTAATAAATTACAAATAATTTTATGTATTATAATATTTTCAAAACGTGATTCATAACGTTTTATCACGAAACGAGTATATGCAAAAAAAAATTATGAAAACAAACTTATTTTAATAAAGATGAAGTGAGTTTTCGTTTTACAATTAAAAATTGTCAACCCAGTATATATTTTTATTTTAGCACGTATTTAGCTAGGGTTTTTTATTTATTTTTATTGTTTTTGTGGAGCTAGCAGGTTCTCACTCTCTATATTTAGTCGACCGAGTATTGTGTGTTTACTAATTCCACCGAAACCGATTTACCGATGCTCAAATTTTCTTTTCTAAATGTGTTTAACCAAAAAGAAAATGTTACTTGAATTGCCGTATTAAACTTAAAAGTAATAAGTATTTAATTAATTGAAGAAAAAATGTGTATTTGTACAATCCAACCTGTCCACTATAATATACGTATAACTCACTATGTATAGAATGTATAGACCTACTCTTATATTATTATTATACTTTTATATTATTATATTAGAAACGCTTGATTGTAATTATTATCGAAGAATGAATAGTAGTTGAAACCGTCGTCAAACGGAAGCGAGAAGATATTCGTATAATCATATTTCAGAGCTCGGCAGTGGCGAAAAACGTACGAGTGATTTATGATACGCGTTGTTATCATTTTTGTTATTATTGCCATTATAATAACATAATATATCTACTTACTTGACGATAATATAATATATTATAAACCGGCCGCGTAACGAGTGGGGTAGTGGTTGCTGTGCCATTGTTGACTATGGCACGTATAATATTATAATTATATACATGTATTTTTGATATTTTTTATAAGACTTTATGTTATTTTTATTATTGTGTTATTTTAAACAAACGGAGCATGAAAAATAATGGAAACTCTAGGCCGGAAAACTGTACAAGTGTTCGCCGAGATCGCTAATATCTAAATAATGTCTCGTTAGCGCCGTCACTGCGCAGTGCTATAGGTAATGTAGTACGATCAATTTCGTCGCGATATCATTTCGACAACATCAAAATAATAAATTGATTTCTTGTCAATCTGTATTGGCTACTTAAAGCTAATATCTATTTTTATTTGAATTAATGTTATATTTAAAATAATATTTAACATATAATGCTGTAGATAGCTAGTTAGATTTTTCAACTTATTGTTGTAAATACACTATTGTAATACAGCTTTGTATATGATTAGCTCACTCTTATCATAAATCAATTAAATTCTATTGATAACTTATTATTTCGATGTTCATTACGTTACATATCCGTTTAGTCTTGATTTTTAACTTTAAGATGTTCTAGAAAATTCTATTATTTTAGATCAATTAATCAATCAGACATTTTAAATTTTGGTTATAAAAACTTTTTACATAAACAATATAATATACAACAAATCATCAACAACATCGAAATAACAAGCGGTAAAATATTAAAAATTGATGTTAAAATAATATGTCTAAAAGTCATATAATCTATATTAATACGCAACGGTACTCACTTGTCGTTAAAGATTTTAAATAAGACAATGAGCGTTATGAGCACTTTAAGATTTTGAAAACGTAAAAATTTGAATATATTAAAAAGAATTAGCTTGTTTGTCGACTATTTTCCATCAAATTACAATTTCGTCTCTTCGAATACCATAATTACAATGTGTGCTCGTATAGAATAATAACAATATCTATATTAATTACTTAAATTACTTTCCATTTATTATATACTCTCGTAAAAATTTCAATTGAATTTTAGTGCTAAGAACTATTTAATATTTATTGTTATATTTTATTCTTTACCGAAACATATTATACGGGAATATCTATGTATATAGATACAACTCAAAGATTATATTTTGATAAACAATGAGAAAATATAAAATGAATATAAATTGTAATGATTATAATAATTAAAAGTAGATACACATTTATTAATAAATAAGACACGCATTTATCAATTTAATTTATTATTTTACTCAATACGTAGTTAATACAGGGTTGTGAAGTTGGCATTACAATGTTATTATAAATTTTTGAAATATATCGAATAATTTTTAACGCTTACCCCAATTATTGGCAATACCTTGGGGCTACAATTTAGAAATTTACTCAATATAAAATTGTTTTACTTGCCTAGCCGCACCTTATTTCCAGCCTCTCACCACTCAATGTCGAAATATGTAACTTTTTAATGCACAACCAAATATTATTTATAATAATTGCACATATTTTATGACACAGGAGGGCATAGGATCTATGAAGATCACACATGGTGGCCTCCGGCTGTCTGGTCGGACACTGGTCACCAACCGGCTGGTGGCATCGGCGATAAGATCTCGGGTCGGACATCCGCTTCTTATCGAGTCTACTGCTAACGTCACGTTAAGTGCTCGAAATTCACTGGGACGCCAGGTGAACAGTCTCAAATTAAGTGAGTAGTACATCGTATTATATAACTTGTCTACGCGCTATGTATAAATCAGTCCTGCGGCGTGAAAAATTGACATATTCACACAATATAATTGAGATCATTACACTAAAGTTCAAATAATTTTTTGATATTATCTATCAAAAATTTATAGAATTTAATTTATTGTTATCGTTGTTTTAATTGAGTATTCAAGAAGACATTAGCTTGATGTTTAGCCCACTTATCTAGTTTTCTATTAGATTCAATCAGTTTGGATTTGGCGAAGTATTATAATACCAAGGCATTATAATAATTTCACACGACTTATAAATGTTTACATAATATATCAACAAAAGTATTCATTTAATAATTAATTCAATATGATATTAGACGTGCTCAATAACAGACGATTGCGATGATTTTGATAATTAATTCTGAGAATACACTTTTCCGTTTTTTTTTTTTTTTGTTCCAATAAAATTTTATTATATTATAGAATAATATGTTATATTATAATTTATAAGAATTAATCATGACACACTGTGATGCAAAATAGTGACATAATGGTTGTACATAATGACATATTAAACCAATACAAAAATAATTATTAAACTGGTCTCAAAATAATTGCATACATTTTATATTGAACTATTTTTTTAAAAAATAATGTCTAAAAATGATCTCAGCCTATAGGGTTTTCAACTAACGATAAATTAATATAATGACTGAGTTATGAAATATATTGATTTACGGTTATTAAAAGAATGCCACTTACGTTTGTTCTGTCTTCGTCTTATATACATTCAATATCACAAAATTTGCATTCAGTAGAACGACTTGAACCATTATCTGTTGTTAGCTTCAATATTAAAGTAAATTGACCTATCATCAGGGTTAAAAATCAGAACACACTATTAGTGATTAAGCATTAGATTTGTTTCGATATTTTAATTTGAAGCAAGAAATAATCTAATGTGTAAAATATAACAAATTTAAAATATTTTATAATAGGTATCTATAACTCAAAAATCGAAACATCGAAAAAATTCTAAACTTTATCACTGATATGTTCTAACCTTTAACTTTGATATTAGATCAACTCATTCTAATACGTATTGAAGATAACAATATATAATGGGTTCGTTCTATTGAACGTAAATTTGTTAAGTTGTATTTATGTAAGACTTAAACAATACATGTGAATGTGGTGTCCTCTTAAATGCCATTAAGTATAATAACGAATCTATGTGTATTTTAGTATTAATAATAGTAACTATTTATTTTGATCCCTTTTATAGCTAAAGATGGTTTGGAGTGCGCACAAGCTAGCATTTTCAAGGTGACCGATACACGTGGCGAAACGCTATTCTCAGCCGACAGGAGTAAGGTTATAGTCGGCGCTCAAGAACTTCGAGTAACAGGTCATGTAGAAAATATTATTATTAGCTGTGCGTAAATTCATTGTGTATGGTTTTGGTATTACAATTATATTTTATTGAGAACTATACCAAACCGAACGTATCTAATTATAATTATTTATATTTTTGAAGAGACTCTTAGAAGTTAAGGGAGCTTAACCTCCAAGCCCTTCTATTTATATCGATTATATAGTACCTAAATTAATTATTATTAACAATGAAATGTGGTGGTTGTTTTCAGTTTTTTACAAGTTATTTTTAATTTTTTTTTATTTTTTTTTCAAAATACTAGATACCTACCATTTATTTATTTAGTTGGAATTATTTTGAAACTATTTTATTCATTGTTACTACTATCATAACTACCCAATTTCGAGATCTGAATTTAACTTTCATTAAAATTCTATGAAAATTCAAACACGAACAATTAAATTTTTAAGTGTTTAATAAACTTTTTTCGATATTATAATATTTATATAATGATAAAAATTGAAATAACAATTTAGTATAACAATCAATATTATTGAGTACAATTTTTATCCGTATTTTCATTTAATAATGTTCATGGACTAGTAATTGGCAACCCACAACTATTAAAAACATTAAAATAAAATTATTAATACATTTACATAGGCATTTTGAAGGTTAAGATTGTGTAATCATTTTAAATAACCTTATTCAAATAGTATTAAATTAGTAACGTGTATTGTCAATATGTATAGTAAAACACAATATGTATTATTTATAATTAGAAATGCGCGCAAACTTAAATTAAATAACCGATAGTTGAAGCTTTATGTAAATTTTAAAATAGTAATCAAATTGATGAAATGTGTAACCAGTACAATATAATATTATGGTTCTATAACCTCGTGGTCTTTTACTTGCAGGTTCTGGTGGTGCTGTGTTTCAAGGCAGTGTCCAAACGCCAGTGGTTCGAGCTGATCCTCGCCACGACTTAAGGTGAGAAAATTTATCAAAATAATGCATACTTATCATATAGAATATATCACTTAAATATCTAACAATTTTACATTCAAATTAGTGTAATTTTAATTTTTGTCGATGAAATTATCAGTAACCTAATAACAAAAGTTAAGTTATACTCAAATTGTAAGCAAATTGTATTAATTATTAAAAATATAATCAAATAGCTTACAAGATTGGAAAAAGAATAATAAAATGTTGGTATGATATACAGGAACCTTACAATTTATTAATTTCCTGAAATCGAAAAAAATATACATCAAATTGTATGATATGCAAGATAATAAGAGAAAGACATACTAAAATACAAATGTAAAGATTAAGCTGAAAACAAACACTAGAACAACACCATGTATGTAGTATAATTTTTGAGGAGTTGGTGCGTCAATTAGGAACGATTTTTAAAGACAAAAATGTGTGATCCGACATGAATTAATAAGGATATATATATATAAGAATATATAAAGGGAGTATAAAATTATGCCATTGTCTATTAAACATATAGGGAAAAACAGAAATCAAATAAATTGATGTCTCCTAACAATTTCAACTAAAATCTAAATCAAAATATATAATACCATCTCTGCATGACTTAATGATTTGCTAACTGGAACCCTTGGAAATATAAATCAGTACGATACAATCAATAATATTTTTCCAATAATTCATCATAATTCAATAACTAAATATTACCGCATTTTTTATTTTATTATCAGCAGACATGATTTAAAATGTAGTAAAAGTTATTATTATTATTATCATACTAAAATTAAAATCGATCTATTCAAAACTCAAGTCAAGTGAAAAAAAATATTAAATACCTATTTAGATATCAATATTGTTTTTTACAACAACGGCCAACTCAATTTCAAAATTCACATTTATAATATTATATTATATTTCAATAATAACTGGTTGGATAATATGTTTTTATTTGACTTATCGTTTAAAACATCTGTCAAAACAAAACTGAGAAATAAAAATTTGTAATCTGATGATAATACGCTTATTTTTAATAAACTATGAAAAAATATGACTATAATACGAGTTTAAATTGCATATTTTAATTTATCTTAATATTATTCAGTGTAAATCTTAATATCTTTAAATCTTTAAATCAAATTATATACCTTTGCCATTGTTATTAATGTTATTAGAATTATTATAATGCAGAATGCAGATACATCAATACAACCATGTTCGTTTCGGTAGTAAATTATTATAATAATTTTCATGTGTCGGAGTAATAATATGTCATTTTTTCGAATACTTAATATAATATATATTTAGGTTGGAGTCAGCGTCCCGAAGACTCGAGCTAAGCGGTCCCCAAGGAGTGACTATTGAGTCCAGGGCCGGTGACATAACCGTATCGTGTCTGATGGACGTCAAGCTGCAGTCAATAGCTGGAGCGGTGTGTATTTATTTTTTTTCCTCGTTAGAACTCTTATACAATAATTTATTATCTTTCTAGTATATAAAATACCTACATAGTACATGGAGAATTAGTACCTAATTTTTATTATACAATATATTTATTGCAGTTTATTATATCATAATTTAATAATATACTTATTATAATTTATTATTATTATTTTACTTGAATTTCTACAGAAAAAATAATCGAAATACATTATTATTACTTTTTGTAAGCTTATACTTGTCTCAATGACTTGCTAAATCGTATATTTTATTTAAGCTGACTTAAAAAATAGAAATTTGTTTTAAAACAACACGATATGCTACGAATTATTTCCAATTTTCTTTTGCTCATTTTTGTTGGGATTTAATATAAAGGATAGTTGCATTATATTTAATTAAATTGTATTTAAAAAACTTATCTACAATAATCACGTGGGTTTTATGTTTATAAATTATAACAATTACATTCATGGGGCTATTGATTTTGTTAATTTATTTCAACTCATTTTGCTATCCATTGGTACATTTTTTAATGTATTTTATTATTATTATAATACTATACGGCTCGTCTTGTGTTTTGTCCATTATTTACAAGGATTAAAATCAAACCTACAATATAGAAAATATACACTTAGCCTATCCAATATTTTGATGTCAACTGATTAAAATTAGAGTAAATTTACTTATTATTGACTTAAAACAAAAACATTATGTATGTTTTGAATCTAGAATTTTTACGATATTTCAAATTGTATGTGAGTGATGACTGATGAGTATTTAAAATATTACAATTTAAAAATTCTCATAAATCAATTACGAATTTAAATATTATCATAAAGGTGAATTTACTTCAAAATATTAAAGCTAACAAGACAAAATTAGTTTCACTTAACACATATTTTCCACGTTTCTAAAATGAAGAAAACACAAACATGTTAAACGTCCTTTTGAACGTATATTGCTCGAAACAGATTATGCATTTAGCGTAGGTACAGGCTAATCCCTGAGGAATTTCTAGGGAATGTCAACGGCTGCAACATGAATTCGGAATTATGCAGAACCATGTGGATTTTAATAACCATTTATAATATATAAACACGATTCCACAAATTTAATTTTTACACACACCAAAATTCTATATGGTTTAAAATGAAATGTTACTATCATATCGAAAACATTTAAAAACAAAAATATATTATTTTAACGTATAAATCTTTTGTACAATAGAAAATTCTGCTATTTTGAAAACAATATTTTCAGAAAAATATATTTTATTTTACACTTTAAACATTGTAGGACTTATTGTAGGTATTTGGTATTTTTCTTTGGCTTTATGGTTTATTACGTTTTAGTTAATAATGTATTTTGAAATAATAACAATTTTTTTAGATAATTACATTTTTGGTACAAAAACATGGTGTTTTATCATATTATAATGGCTAGGTATATTAATTTTAAGTAAAAGTTTATTAATTCAATTTTGTAGATGAAATATAAGATAAATGTCAATTACTATAATACTATTACTATTATTTATAATGGAACAAATAAATGAAAAATGGCAATTACTAATTAGCAAAATTTCAAAAGGTATCGTGCAGAATCGTGTTTATCATGTGTGTATATATACACCTATTACCTATACTAGAAATTTGTGTAATCGTGTAATCTATTTATTAAAAAAATCCTCACTATTTCACAATTCTGAGAAAAAGTTGTATTCCAATATCAAAATTAATTTAGTTGTTAGCCAATGACTAAGGTCAACGTGTATTGTTTGTTATGACATAGCCATAATTTATAGGAATTATAAACAATAAACATTGATTAAGGATTATATAAATTGTACGCATTATAATAGACAATGTTACTCGGTGAGTTATGAATATAACTACTACTTCTACTTTCCATGTAATCTATTCACAATTATAATTTTCGATGAAGTATAATTTGTGTAGGTAAACTTGACGTATTATGGAATTCATATCAGTAATATATACAAATAACAAATATATAAATCATTGCTTTGTTAATATTCACATTATTATAAATATTTATAACCTACTTATAACGTTTTATATTTTTAGACATTATCAAAAACTATTGAGAAATTATATTAATTTCTTCATATTATTATAATTGACTCAGAGCCAGTCTAACCTAGATGATTTTTCAGTTCCGATTCTGGATTGATACTTAGAAAATTAAAATTTTAGTTTCGGTTTTTTTCTGAATTTTTAAAAATGAAAATTGTACTTCCTGTTTGAGTTTTATACGTCATATATTCGAAAAATTCGAACTGTAAACATCTTTACCGAATATTTATTGTAATTATTTAGGACTAAAGAGAGTACTAATGTAAGTAAATATCGTGGTAAATTTGGCACGTATAGAAGATTTGTTCGTGTTTCTTACATTTAATCAATTCATCGCTGCCGGCAACAATTATAATGATTATATTGATTTTATTTGATTTTATAATATTATATTGTATTAATCGTGTTACAGATACAAATCGACGCGGCCAAGGTGTTCCTCAAGGGACTGAAGACGGTCAAGACTACGACTTCGGCCAACATGGCTGCGGCAGCGGCGGCGATGTCTGCAGAAGCGGATGGTGGAGGCGGCAAGTCGACTTCACAACAAAATTCCATCGGCGGCTCAAAAAAGAGAGGTGCCGAGGACAAGTTGCCCAGCGTGTATCAGCTGTGCGTGTGCGGTAACGGTAAAGTGTTCATGTCACCACCGGACGGTCAGTGCGCAGCCGACAACGAGAGTCTGGTGTGCCGGTGAACGGTCCGGTACTTACCGCGGGCGGTATACCGTGGTCGCGGTTTCGGCAAGTCACCAACCGCACCTATTACAATATTATCATACGCGTAATCGCATCTATATATATATATATATATTATAAATAGTAGCTACGATATTCTATGTCATTATTAAGTTTTTATTCCAATATATTCTATTAACGCGATTCCCGCGTTCGTTCGTACGCATATAAACCATAATCTTGTTTAGTGTAGAAGAATATTGTTATATATAGTCACAATATGTTTCCAAATATTTTAACCAATGACGACGATCCGATATTTTCGACTCGTGCGTACTTCTCATAATATATATTATCACATTGTTATATTATTATTATATATATATGATCTATATCTGCGTCTGCTTCATATAATATTTATATCAAAATTTTACGCGAGTAGTATAATAAAATGACAAAATAAATTCGATATAAATATTATGAAAAAAAATATATGCGACATTATACCTAGTGCCTCGAAACTAGATTGGACTTCATTCAAGACATCAAATATATTATATTATATTTAATATTATAATATTGTCTAATATAGGTAGGTACGTAACTTTTGTAAAATCTATACTATATAATATTATACGTTTTAGATATCTTTTTCTTATCGTTTTTTTTTTTTTTTATGACTGGAAATTTATTATTTTAAACGCTTAATAGTTCGTCAAAAACCAATATCTAAAAAAAGCTTAGGTAGCCTAATATAATATATACTTATATTACTATCAAATTATTATAACAGGCAAATTATACACACGTTTATTTGTAAAACGTTATAATAACTACATCAATCAAATAATTATATTAATTATTAATTATACATCGATTTACTACGTGTAAATATTGGTTAATATTATATATAATATAATATATTATGTTGTCATTGATGAACTCAATATAATATCACATGTTTCTTATGTGTTTGTTGTTTTTTTTCCGGTTGACTGATACTTTATTTAAATTGTAACTATGAAATATAAAAATATAATACAGTATAGTCACCGCTTGTTGGATTCACGGGATTAATTAACTCATTCACCTAATGGACTCAAACAGGCTGGTTCCAATTTACACATAGGTACATATTTAAAACAGTCGTCCATTAAACTCACTAAACTGGTTAATTGAGACAATATATATTTTAACTTTTAAGGGCATAATTCCACATTATTTAGACTATTTAATTTATTTTATCGCACATACGTATATATTTTAAGGATAAAAATTATTACATCATACCAAAAAGTAACTAATAACTATTTTAAAGTTTTGTTTTTTACATAATATCAAATTATGTATTTATTTAAATAAGCTATGTATATATTTTCAGGAATTAAATTTTTCTGAACCAATATTTTTAAAAAAGAACCATGTTTTTTACTTCGTGAATAACAAGATACATATAAATAAATTTTATTCCTAAGAATAAATATATTTTATAGCCAAATTTAATTGTTTAATTACAATGCATAATATATATTATTTTTATTCTTGGATCTCTCATGTTATTGCCTCATTCGGTTAATGGACTACTCTGGTCCCAAACTGAATCCAATAAGCGGCGAGTGACGACTACTATTATATATGTTGTGACATAGTATTATTATTGCTGTTTTGCCGTAAATTTTGTGTTTTTTTTCCTATTTCGGTTTAGTCGGTTTTCGGTTGTAGTCATGAAATATTTGTATTGTAAAGCTTTTATTTGAATAACTATCATTGTATGATACATTTATTTACATTAGATACTTGTAATTTTGAGCCACAAATCTAAATAATATACATATATTATATTATATTATGTCTTATACTTGGGCAATTTGCAAATATTATTATTATTTTTATTTATATATTGTTAATATTTAAAACCATGTCATGTGTACATAATAATAATATTATATAATAATTTGTGACGTGTATTTGAAATGTTATACAAAATATTATTGTTCACGTGAATTGTTGACGCTCGTGAGTATTGTTTTCCGACGTGTAGGTATTAAAGATATACAAAAACAAATTATATAGCTATTATATATAGCTAGGTAATATACATATATGTACTATAATTGTTTTGTGTTTACGTGTTTATTATAAAATGAAAGAATAAATCTATTGAGATCATACATATTTTTGTTATTGTATGTTTAATTATACATAGTGAAAGTAGCATCAACGTATATTATGTAGATTGATAAAAAAAATTGAAAATAACCGATTAAAATTTTGACAGTTTAAAAGAATAATTAAGTGAAAATAGCTTGTTGTCAAGATCGATAATCCACTCGTACAACTAGTCATTGGATATCCACTAAACATACTAAATATTTATATAATATGCTTAATTTCCATCAACTTATATAATTTTTCAGTACATATATATTTTATACTAAATATCTATGTATATTATATAAAGTTTTGACTCGAGTTTTACTCAATCGACTTATGACTACTCAACAATCGAGATTGTTAAGTGTTAACAAATGACAATGACAATAATTTTATTATTTAAAATCAAAGATAAAGTCTATAGTACCTTAGTTCCTTGCTGAACCCAAAAAGGAAATGGTTTTTACGTCAATAGTATATTTTAATATCGTAACTCAAAACATTTTTACGATATTACCACACGTGTAAATCATGAAAAACGTAAAATAAGTAAGTACAATATTATTATCAATGACACTACGATTTTATCGTTCATATACGTTGTGTATACCTTCATATATTATATAAATGGAGTCGTATACAATTATTATGTGTCGCGAATAACACGCCTCACTATAAAATAGCAACGATCGAATTGCACAAAGCAGGCTGACTTCTAATAGCTGGTGCAGTAGAGTATATATTACCGAGTACCGACATGCGCCAGTACGATTTCACGACCATTTTTTCTATACCTACTGAACTAGACTACAAATGCGAATTATATGATGAACAAATAATATGGAAAATCGATGTGATATTTATATATCATTTAATATCTTTTGTAATGTGATTTTCTTATAAAATGAACAACTAACGCAAGAAAACTCAACTTAAAAATTGTTATATATAACAGATAAAATGTATGAAAAATAAAAGTAAAATAATATTTAAAGATAATATTATGAAAAAATGATTATTGAACTTTTGAAAAGTTATGATGCAAAAAAAAATAGTTGATAATCGTAAATATACGATGTTACGATAAACTGTTTAAGATATAGTTTAATTATAGGTAGATATATATAGTAAATTTTAAGTATTATGTATATATAATTTTAAATAACACAAAACATTTGTATCATCACAAGAAATATTTAAATCAGTGTTTTCAAAATCAAAAGTTATCAGCCAGAGTATACAACATCCACTTAATTAAATATTTTTATAAGAAAACACGTATGTCCATATAGGATATATGACTTTTAAACCGAGATATTTGTGACCAGAATCAGAATACAGATACAATCAAGTACGTGACAAAGCTTAACTGAATTTAGTCATTCATTACCGGTTTCACTGTTCGTTTCAAGATGATGAGTTTTGATCTGAACAGTGTCGATAAATTGATTTTTCCCAAATGTAGACGTAGAAGAAAACTTGTCCATTCCCGAACATTCATGCAATATGGACAAATGGGTATATTAGAGTGATTAGATTTAAACAGTGGAACGAACAACTATGAGTAAACTCTAAATAAAATAACATTACATTTTTTTAAATTAAACATTTTTTTTTAGTATCGTCAAATTGTTTTATAAATAGTTTAGAGTTAACTGAATAAAAGCTCATGTTCCTGTTTGATGAAGTGCATTGCTGGAAAGAATGATGACTTTTCAATTTCATAATTACTGAACTGAGCAGCGTAGATACACTTTAGTACAGTAGGATGCCATTCCAAGAAAATTGCCTTTTATACCACTGGTTCAATATAGAACTATACAAATATTGTTTTATATTTGTTTTGAGTATGTATAAGTGTTTTATTTTATACATATTTAATTATTTAAGTATACCTTCATACAACGTAATTAGAGCTGGCCTATTTTATAAAAATAGGACAAATAAAAGTGGCTGTTCACAATTTGTCCAGGATAACACTGAAAAATATGTGAAGAAGGAGACAAATCAAATTAAATGACATATTTAATCACTTATTACTCAAGTTCCTAGAATATACGTGAATAATTGTCAACAAACAAGTCAAGTTAAAATGTAGTATTGAATTAATTTTAAACTATCTTCGTAAGCTTTAATTCTTCAGAAATTTAAAATCTACAACCACCATTTATTGTCATTCGTTATTCAAGCGACATGCACTTCTTTATTATATTTCAGTTTTTAAACAATAATCAAGGTTATTTTATTTATAAAATGTCATTTATTTTTTTGTTATTATGCATGGTAAAATACTATTGATTATATTATGCAGGTTAAAAATGATATAAAACGATTAATATTACATCGATAACGTGAATACTGCTGCATCGCTAGAAAATCAAATTTATTTTTTAAATTTAAATAAATTTTAGTTAAGTAGTACTTATTTATCCAACAAGTATCTTGTAATTTGTAAAGGATCTCTGAAATTGTCTCACACCAGAATGTAGATGCAACAGTGGTATAATGACAATATATGGATGTAAGATGCCAACACTCTTGTGAATACCACAGGACATATTGGAAATCTACACAGAGTGCGCCGTAATGACATTATGTTGAGCGGGACAAGGTGGTGGCACGCGCGCTCGACGAGCCAATTTCACGGGCCACTGCGTACCATCCGTGCAATAACAATAACGGTGACGATATTTCTTTTCCGAGTTTTTTTTTCTTACTCATATACATAATTGACGGGAACATCCATGGCAATATTCACAAGTGTGCACGATTGCAATCGTCATCCTTTCCTTTTCCTCACCCATCAACCCTAATATCCGTTTTCATACTTTTACTTTTTAACCTAGTTAAAAATATGTAATTTACTGAACATTCTAGTCATAAAAAAATATATAAATATTAAATATATATTAATAGGTGATTAATTTAGATGTGATTTTTTCAATATTTGAGGTAAAAATAGAATCTTAGTTGGAGAAAATATTATATTGGTTTATTATGAAGACGTATTTTAATAATATTTAATTTAATTTAGATTTCTTAAAGTAAAATTAACTTTATATTAACAAATTAGGTAGATACATGTTGAATGTTAAACATAAATCAAATTTATGTTGTGTGAATTTACGTTTCCATTTATTTATTTAAATTTTAATTCGTTAATGCTCACACTTGTATATATTATACTATTATATTACCATTAAACTGACCCAAGTGACTTATGTTAAAACTTTATTTTTATAGGTGGATAAATGAGTTATTGAAAATACTATTCTACGTTCACTTGCTACTTATTTCATTACATTTTTAAAAGTTCACTATTGAAAATGACCAATGTTTAAGAAACATTTCAGACCGTAGAAAAATTTGATTCAGAAATTATAAAAATATATTTTAAGTAAGTACATCATATAATAATATAATCTATGAATATTATATTATATTTTTTTTAATGGCATATGATAAAAAATTTCAGCATTTCTATATAATATATATATATGTATAAACATTTTAAATCAAACTTTTCTATTTAAATTCGATTTATTTGTATACATTTTTTTTTTTTTTTTTTAGTTTTAATATTACCGATATTACCGTAATGGTAACGTAAAATGAATTCCTGATACAGAGATGTATTGAAAATGCCTATCTTAAACGCCGCGTAAGATCACAATTTTATGCAATTACAAACAAACATGAATATTTTTAAGGTCTTGTTCAGAATTAACAACTTTTGTAGTGTCGTTAAGTTTAGTTCATTGGATAATTGAAATTAATCAAACATAATGTTTATTGTTATCATACAAATTTAAAACCAATCATCAATTTATACCTTACACTTTTCATTATATTTTTAGTTTTGAGAAATGATGCCAAACGTAATCAAATTTTATCTAATCAAAAACAAGGTTAGGTAATTCGTCAAAACCACCCATTTAACGTCATACTCAACACGTATTTATACAGCCATTATCGCGTTTCGTTTTGTTTTATTATCGTTCAATTGTTTGGATATTTCAACACATTATTTTATGAACGCCATTATGTTTAATAGTCTTTATCTCAATTCTCAACAATAAAATTGCCATAGTGGCCCATAGGATTCAGTCAAATATCTGAATGCTATATTTTATTTTTTTGATATAAATTATAATTTCCTTTTTTTTAAGTTATGTAGGTACATCACTACACCTAGTTTTACATAACGTATTGAGCAAAGTATGAATACTATAAGATCAATCATTCTTAATCAAAAATAAAGTACTAGGAGACAGTCATTTAGACTATAAATTTATAAAAGAAAAAATAGATTTTTTTTTAAATAAATTTATAACTTGTGTACCACAAAACAATTTCGAACGCCAATAAATATAAATGGTTAACGTGTTAACAGATCACACTAAAAGTGACGACTTTTGTAACTATAGTCTTGAATATACCTATCCACATTATCCACAAGTGTTTAATATAAATATTAAATATATCGTATACGATCCATCTATTGTGAGAGACACACACATTAAAATTTTAATTTTTTGACATGCATATACATATTATTATCGTATTTATACAGAGTTTGAAGCCTTGTCTCCAACCTCTCTGTCCAATATATTACCAATCTTATTAAAATATAATATTATATAACCACCCGTTCCTTGTTTTTGGTTTTTTTTAAAAAAAAGGGTTACATGGCAGAGTGCCGTGTGCGATCATCTATAGTAGTAGTGGTGGAGATTCTTGAAAAGTTTCTTTTATAATATTGTATACACTTTGGACGAGATTCGAGATATCGTATAAGAACGGTAAGCGAAAAAACAGCGTCGGCGTGTAAGCATATCGCCACACGTATCGCGAACGTACACACGCCGCAGTCGTCGTCTTTTCTCTGGTGCATTATTATTATTATTATTATTATATCTTACACGCGTCGTAATCCTCTTTTTCGAACTCGCGACAAAGCGCTGCTACCACTAACGCTCCTATCTCGGACTCACAGCGGTATCCTTCGTCACATCCCACCCGGCATCTTCTCTTCCATCGTCGTCGCCGTCAATCGTCTTCGACCTCACGCGCGTAGAGTACACGTATTTTATAATATACAGTGTGATTATTTTATCACAAACCAGGAATAAACATCTTTGAAAAGACTGTATGAAACCTTGGTTACCGGAATTGTGGGGGGGAGCCCAGGGGTATGAATTTTTTGCTTTACTTATTTGTGTCACTATAAATAATATCATAACTTGATAACTATTTGCAATTTCATTCATCTATATACTCATATATCAAAAATACAGACGGATAATCTCATGGCGAATAATTGTAATAATAAATTTAGGTATCTTAAATTAATATGAAAGTGTATAAAAAAAAACCAAAACAAAAATTACAATTAGTTAAGTATATACCTATGTAATATTAAGAACACAAAAAATAAAAAAACAATATTAGCAATATTATTGCAAAAAGCTCTTTAATATAGTATTATATAATAAGTAGTACATACGTGTAACTATAACTGTGCAGTGGAAGAGAACGAAATTAAAAATAATAATAAGATAATCAAAATTACCAGTGACAAGAATGCCCATCATGTAATAAAAAACATTTAAAATAATAAATTTGAATGGCGTCAGAACCACCAGCTATTTATTTTATTAACGAGCAAAAATACAGACAAATTATAGATGATACAACAGCCATTTCAATAATTAAAATCAAACCATTTAAAAATATCGAAACGGCTTAAGAGGAAATATGATCGTGATTTATACAATTAATTGATTTTGAGAGATCGGTAAATATTATAATGCTTTATTACAATGATGTACTTTTATTTCGACTGAATCCTGGAGCACTTTTTATAGTAAGAAAAATGTTTCAATTTTTAACTTCAATAAATTTTATTTCTGGTAGGAAATGAATTTAATTGAAACCTTGGAGAGGGAGGTTAAGTACCGAATTCCCCGTATTTTTCTTAATTATCTGGAAAATCAAAAATATTTACCAGTTTTTTTTTTGTGTGTAATTTAAAAACGAAAAATCTTAAATTCTTGAAGTGTTCACTAAATGTTTATATTTTTATTTTATATACCAACAATACGATTTATAAAATGACTTATAATATAAGAACCGTTATCCTGCACCAGGAGTTAACCTGTAATTCAAATGTTTAAGCTATATTATACATTCCTAGTTTTAACATTAACTATTATATAATATCGAGTAGAGTAAACAAATTTATCTAATTTAATAAATACTTAATCAAATACAATTTACGGTCCGGTTCAATGCTAAATATTTTCACTCCACCTCGTATCCAATGTGGACATCCACGTACATCAAATCGGTTTTATAAACTATAAAGTAATAGCTAGGGATCACTGCACATCCGTAACACGTTTGTGCATGTAGCAGTGACTTTTTTACTTTAGTTTTACATCGTTTAATTTGTATTGTTTCATTTAGACTCGCCTCACGTCTATTCAATATTGATGGAGTCGTCTTGCTCGTCACACAGACACACAAACACACACTGCGACAGCAGTATTGTCTAAACATGTATATAATACGTGGGCTAAATAACAGAAAGTCCACTGTCCAGCAAAAACAACCCTTCCCCTCCTCCTCCCTCCGCCGCCGACTCAGCGCCCATAAATAAATAGCTCTAACAGGAACTACATATTCGCGGACAGGTATACCTCTATTATACGTATAGAGACAATCAACCAGAGGGTCGTCACCGTTGTCATTATTAATGTTTTGTCTTCGTTCGTTCCGCATTCATCGTGACTAGCTTCTCTTTTATACACATGCGTGTATATACTTACGCGAATAAATATATACGTTACGATTACTTGTACCACGCCAACGACATATATACAATGTAAATCCTCACCATATTTGGTTTAAATATCCTACATATATGTATATATGTAAGTACCTACTACAATCGAAAAGAGGTCACATTGTCGGTGGAGATGAGCAATCAGTAAATTAAAAAAAAAAAACGAGCAAGTTGGGCAAGTGGGTACCGTTCTGCTGTACATTAGGGGGTGGGGTTGACATCGGACTAGGGAAGGTTAAATTTGAATGCAATGATAGATATCATTGTATACGAAAAACGATTCTGAACGAAAATGATTTGTCAGCCTAGGATATAATTTCCAGTGGTTGGTGAAAAAGGTGGTTTATGTTTTAATGGCCTGAATACACCAAAATTTAAGTTCTTTTATAATTATTGTAAGCTAAACTTATGAAAAATCTTGTATTAAATTTTCATCTCTTAGCTACCTATACAAACATTTTTATGAATTTTACCTACAAAATAATTTGCAAATATTTATAATTTTGACGAATTTTCATCGTTTTACGATTGTAATAACGATTTCGGATTTTTTTTTATCACTTTAAGAACAACTTATAAGAAACCTTGTATTAAATTTTCAAAATTTTCTGGTCAGCCAAAAAATTTTTATCGTTATTTTAAAAAAAATACTTAGAAAAATTGAAAATATCAATTGTTCAAAAAAAGTCAAAATTCTTTAATTTAACTGTGTATGGAGAACGCTAATATAAACATTTTGTGAAAATTTCAAGTATTTACATCGATTAGTTTTTGAATTATAGCAAAATAAAAAATTCGATTTTGACGAAAACTGGTTTTGCGTAAAAATTTCCGTTTTTCCGTAATTTTTTTTTTTTTTTTCTCGATTTTTTTGAAAACTGTTGGAAAATGTTTACTTTTTACCTCTATAATGCACCAAGGATATTCACTTTTCCATCGGAAACCACCCCCGAAGTTTGAAATTGAAGCATTATTTCGACTAGTTATGCTGTACACAGACACAAAAACAAAACAAAAAAAAAAAAAAAACATACATCATTGTAAAATCAATACATTCATCACTCCGTTCAGAATCTAAAACAAATTATTTCGATTTTCGTATAACTTAACTACTTAAGCATTATTATTATATCATTGTACATATTGTACATTGAATATGCAGAATAGAAGGCTATAAACCATAAACCACAAATACTCTCCTCACACTACAAAAAAAATGATAAATGTTTAGGCCTTCAAAGTGTTACCTATTTAAAGTGTTGAGTATTTACTTTTTATGTGTTAGAATTGTTAGATAATAGATATCTATTTTCTATCATTATATTTATTTTATATTATTTAAAGGTATATTCTGAAGTTCTGAACTATGTTTTTCTAGATTCTAAGACTAATCTAAATTACTAAAATGTTATCGTATTTACGTGATAATGTACGTATAGCACAAAGATAGTGAATAGCTGCAAGCCCCAGAAAATATTTTTACACTAAATTAACCAAAATCATTATTAAACATGCAATTTTGTGGAATTTAAAATATCTACAAAAAAAAAAAAAAGTATGCATATCTAATTTTGAAACTTTTGTGTTCTAAGGGAACAATTAATGTGGAACTTTGAATTAAATTTTCAAACGTGATTTATTTAAATTGAAAATATAAGATTTTAACTAGTAATTTTGAAAGTCAACATAAAGTATATTATATATCATAAATCATAATACGAGTTTAGCCAGTTTATATTAAAAACCACAATCACATGTACCTATAACTACGTTAACTATGGTCTATAATAGAGAGTATACCTACGTTCCGTTTAAAATGGGATTGTCTTTCTTTTGAGCATCATACCCTTGTTACGACGAAGTTCGAAAAAGGAGATTTTTTTGTCGTTTTTAGAGGATATAGTACCATTTTAATCCCATTTTATGTACGTAAAAGAAAAAACATGTACCAGAAACAGTATTTTACAATTTATATTGAATTAATAAAAATCGTAATTGAAACTAAAATAAATAGGTAGCTGATAACAAAAAAATTTTCATCTAATAAGTGTTAAGTGACAACTTTAACAATATTATAAACTATAAGCATAATAATTAAGTTAATTTTGTATTTACAGAAGGGGAGATGGATCTTATTGTTTTACTTTTTTCAAGGAAATGTACTATATTCACCGATGAATATTTTTATAATACAAAAATACAGACTTTAGTACTTGGGAACAACTGTTTTGACGACGAATGACGTATGAATAATAATTAGTTTTAGAAGTTTAGTAAGCAGTACTATAGGTAATCCAACTAATCGATCAATCGAGTGGAATTACTATATTTTACAGATAATAATAACACCAATACACAATCGCGGCCAGTATAAAAAATTGGCATATCACCGCTCACTCATAATAACACCAAATAAAGTCATAAGTAAGCTGCTAAATGTCTGATTATCAAAAAATTAAAATGTTGTATTATAGTTAAAAGTAAAGTTGTAAATATTTATAATAAAATAATAATAAAAAAATGTTTAATGCCACATACGTTTGTAATAGGTATTCAATTTTATTTTCTCAAAACATAAAATGTCAAGTAGGTACTTAGGTAGCGTGTTTATCATGTTATACACAACATTATACTATAAGGATTATAGTATACATTTTTTTTAAATTATTTAATTTTTTTTCTTACCTGGAGCATAACTTAAATTACCAAAATACTTCATAACCAATAAGATATACCTGTGAAGTACATCAATAATTTACAGTTATCAAAATAATATGTTATATTGTAGTCTATAAAATATTAAATGCATTAACTGTGGTGTACCTGCAAGATTACTGATATTGTATTTAATTTTGGTTATTATCAAACACATACATACAGAGTGGATCACAGGAATAGGCCAAAAACTTGATTAATTTCAAGTAAGTCACACTTACAATGATTTAATTAATAATTAATTATAGATAAAAAATAAAATAATATCTCAATTTTTAAAAAATACATTGATTTTGAAGTTCTGCACTTTTACCATAGATTTAATGTTTTTAACAAATGAATCGTACGCTAACACATAATTAACGAATCTACACTGATTCATTAATTCATTATGCTAACTTAAACATCATTATCTGACGGACTGCGAATGTGCTTATCTAGACTTCAATATTCCTATTCTATTTTCTTGAGAAAATCTCATCTATTTTTGGTCCTATTATCGTGACTACGGAGTAGTTTTCCATTTTTACACAGCTTTTATATTATGGCGCAATACAGCTCATGTATGCAAGGATTTTAAATAACAATAACATACCAACTCATTATATAAAATAGTAAAATATAAACCCGATCTGTCCACACTTACCGAACGGTGGGAGTTACAAAACACGTATATTTATACGTAGGTATATGGTATCCGGATGAGCCATGATAATTGATAAATCGTGTAAAATGAGACACCCGTAAAATTGTAATTAGGTAATACAAAATATACATCATCATACATAGTGGTGACGTTTGATTGTCGTGATGATAATAATATAGTTTGATGGAATAGTATGAGATGATGATAGTGGACAATCCACTTGTGTAATAGTATGTTAGTACTTATATATAAAAACAGATACTTTATTTTGCAACGATGAAATAGTAATATTACCAACGTTCGACGTAGTTTCATCAATTTCAGTGAGTGCTTATTTAATTAATTATTTAACTATTTACTGTCACACATGCCTATAAAACTACAAACCTAACTCATAAGGAACTTAGTATTAAATGTCGAGAAATTTGACTTTGTCAAATAAATTTTAACGACATTCGTAAAAGAATAATTAAACAAACAGTCAAAAACGAATATTTAAAATTCCTATAAATAGCCTTTAAATAAGGGAAATATTTTAAAAATTAAATCATGCAAAGAAAATGCTAATCTAAATAACTGGTAATATTTTCAAATATCTAAGACTTATACTTTTGGAATAAAAATAAATATTGAAAATCGTTTAAGGATAAATCGTTATCGTTACACAATTTCTTAAAAATTTAAAATTCAGACGCTCATAACATTTATTTTTATATCTATTTAAAGGAAAACTTATAAACAACTTAGTGTTAATTTTTTTGACCTTATATATAAATGAAAACATTTTTATGAATTTTCGACTACAAAATTACTTGTTCATTTTTGCAATTTTTTACATATTTCGTACAAATTTGAAACTTTAAACGTTTATAAAAAAATTGTAAACAACGATTTTTTAACTGTAATAAAAACAACTTATGAGAAACATTGTATTACATTTTCAAGTTTTTTTGTTCATTTAAAATATTTTATCGATATTTCCAAAAAAAAATAACTAAAAAATAACTAAAAAAAAAAAAAAAAATCGAAAACTTCTATTGCCTATAAACAAATCGATTTTGTCGAAAACTAGTTTTGTGTAAAAATTCTAGTTTTTCCGTCATTTTTTTGTTGTTTTCACCGATTTTTTCTAAAACTACTGGACACTTCTTACTTTAATAAATAAATACACTGTATTTAATACAGCTGTAATATTTTTAATATCCGTGGGTATTGGGTAAGCGATTTATGTTAAATACATTATTAGGTACTTACTAATTATTATAAATGATAGTAAAACGTTTCCCAACAAGCAATAACAGTGTAGGTACTCGTACATATTTTGTAAGGACATAATTGATTGAAATACAACATAATAGAAATGAATTATTAAATCATTAGATTTTTTTTTTATATAACTTATAACTTATTAAATAAATACTAATATTCATAGATAATGGATAAATAACATTTAATACAAGAATATATATTTTTATTTGATAAAATGTCATATGTTTAAATTATACATGTGAAAAGGTTACAATTATGTGTACCAATTATTATAATAAGTAATAACATAACAAGTATAAAAATATTGTACTTATTTATTTTAATGTAGAAATAAAATTCCATCTGTAAAGATTTAATAATAATAAATAACATATTATTGCAGTCAACTAATATAATAGTACAACTATGATAAAATATAATCAATATAATTTATTCCTAGGTACAAATGTAACTATTCATGTATATACAATGTAATATATAAATATCACAGTGTTATATTCTAATAAATGTTTAAAGTAGATTTACAATTATAGGCGTACTTAAAGAATGTGAAACCAAATGCAAGTAACCAAATTAAAATAAATACCAAGATCATTATATTATAAGAAAACAATTATACAACAATCAAATTTAAAACTAAATACCAATCATACAATTACGCAATAAACATGGGGGTCACATAAGCGACCTGACCGCGCCAGATGACCTGATGTAGTGTGGTGAAAGTGTATAAAAACCACAACTTCCATACAGCATCCTGCATTGTAGTAAAAAGTAGTAGTAGTGCAATGTAAAAGAACGTAGTGTAAAAAGGTTGTGTATAAGAGGTAGTGTGAAAAATCTAGTGTAAAAACCTCATCAATATAATATGCAAGTGACCAGTGTAAAACCTCACCACCGCAACATAAAAGTTTGAAGTAAAAGATACATCACCAACATCAACGACTCAAGAAACACATCAATACCGAAGATATCAGGAGGATTGGACAAGATCGATTCCCACAGACAAATCCTATATATATTTTCGAGAAACTTTTAAAAATGAAGATGATAATTTTTACAAATTGACATCATCTACTAACGACAGTCTGGGTTTACAATATGAAGTTGTTGGTAAAGCTAAGTTATATAAAAGTAGTTGGATTATCAATACGTATTTTGATTTAAAGAATTTAGATAATAGATTTAATATTAATAAGGCAATGTTAAAATCAATTAAAATGTACGTTAATGTTAGTGATACAGCTAGACTTCGGCTTAAAAAACATGAACTTGCGTTAGAAAAAGAAATTGATGTAATTAAACAATTAGCTGAACACAATAAAAGGGTAAAAAGATCTTTCGAATTTGGGAGCTCGGCACTTCAATGGATGTTTGGTATTGCCGATGCCGACGATGTTCGAAGATATGATAGCTCAATAAATAAAATGGAAAAAAATCAAGATAAAATTTTAAGAATAGTTCACGATCAAATATCGATTTTGATTAGCACAATTTATAACTTTAATGATACTGTCACGTCATTTAATGAAAATAAAATTGTATTTGATAATAATATGAAAAGGGTTGAAGACAATTTAAATAACTTTAGCAATGAACTATCTAAAGAAAAAAAACTAATATTTGATATTGAATTAATTAATTTGATTAAAAATAATATATTCGAATTGGATATGTTTATAACTAGGCTACAGAGAATGATATCCAATGCTCAAATGAATAAGGTAGATCCTTTTTTAATGACGCCCTATCAATTATTATCGGAAATAAAGAATATTGAAAATATTCTTCTCAATGATTTAAAATTACCGGTAAAGTTCAATTTAGAAAACATTCATGAAGTATTTAAAATAATCAGCGTCCAACTACATTATATTAATGATAAATTAATATTTTTAATAAAAATTCCTTTGTGTATTGTGGACAATTTTAACTTGTTTCATATTTTACCAATTTACGTTCCAATTAATGAATACGGACAATTTCTTCATATAACTGAAAGTCCAATGTACTTATTAGCAGACGAAATGGTTACAAAATATTTTGTATGGCCCAATCTCAATAACTGTATAGTAGTAGCTAAAATATTCGTTTGTGTTTTTAATGGAATGATACACAACGGTGAGTCTGATCCCATCTGTGTAACACAATTATTAAAGAACTCTGCAGTAACTCTACCACCACAATGTGAAACATATATTACCGAGTTCAAAAAAGAAATGTGGTATCCGTCTTATTTTAAAAACAATTGGTATTTTGTGTGTGAAAAGCCGACGACCATAACAATAATTTGCAATAAACAAAATAAAATCTTTAAAATTAAAATTAAAAATTCCGGAAAGTTATACTTAAAATCTGAGTGTTTCGCTTTTACTACGAAAGGTGTTCTTAGAACGGAACAATCGTTAGAATCATCACTCCCTGTCATTTTACCAATAGACTTATCAATTTTAAATGATTCTTGTTGTAATATGCCTATCAACCAATCATACCCGAAACCAATTTACTTAAATAAAATAAAAAATCTCAAATTTAATAAAGACGTTTTTAACCGAATAAACTTACAACTAGACCAACAAGACAATTTAATTACCTCCCTTGTTGTAGATAAAACGTATGACTTCGTTTATACAAATAAATACTTAATTTTAATTATAATTGCAATATTAATATATTGTTTTTTTAAGTACCTATTTTAAAAATAAAAATAAAAAGTCAGCCTTAGAAAATAATATAGAGCTGGGATATCGTCCCTGTGCTTAATAGAAAAAATAAATTATTTTATAATTTATTGTTTATTATGTTCATAAGTTATAATTTATAACTTATAATTTGATACTCAGTTTTTTCAATTGTTTTCAACAATTCACTGATTATTATAATACTTGATAATTTATGTAAACAAGTAAAAAAAATATGTTGTATTATTAATTATTATACTATTATGTTGTATAATTGTATTATTTATTTATTTATTTTTTAATTTAATTATACTCTATAATTTTAATAATATTTTACTATCAATAATAATCGATTTTTAATCATTATATTATGTTCTTATATCATGCAATTAATATGTATTAATACTATATGTCTATATTAACAATATAATAATTAAGTATTGTTTTTATTCAATAATAGCTAATTGATTTTTAAGGAGTTAACAATTACACAATTAAACCAAACTTTTTGTTTTTTATGACCAATATTCAACAAGTTAAGAAATCTAATTCCTATGCGTGGCATTTAAAATGTTGTGTATTTAAAAGATAGCTAATAGCTGTATACTAGTATTGTTATTTCATTTATTTGCAGCAAAAGAAAAATCAAATTTATCGCAACATTTCAAACAGGTTGAAAAAAAAAAATTGTCAAAATCGGATAATTATTTTCATAATTTTATTTTAAAATGTAAATTAAATAAATACTAATAGAAATTTATAATAAATGTTATGAATAAAATAATTATTATTGTTATACTACTGCGGCCGTAGTCAATAATCATAATTATTTATAGTTTATCGCGGGCGGTTGCGTACTCGTCAAAAATCAGTTATGAACTATGATGCGGTTGTTTTAGCGGGTCGGGGGTAACGAATGTTATCGAACGCTGCCGTAATAAAAATGGAGCAGCACCAGTCGGTATAGTAATTGTATGCGTTTTTCTTATAAAACATAGTTTGCGCGTTCTAGTAATATGGGCTACTGAGTGGTTTTATTGTAAAAACACCTATGAACAAAATTGTAAAGAAGATTTTTATCTGGTTCCGTAAGAAAACCGATTTTTGATATCTTTAAAATACTATGAAATATAACATGATCAATGAAACACTTTATTTATACTTTTTTAAACAGTTATTTTTAGGACTTAAAATTATAATTTCAAAAATCGGACTTCTTACGGAACCAGATATAAATCTCCTCTACAATTTTGTTCATAGGTATTTTTACGATAAAACTACTCAGTAACCCATGTCATTTGAACGCGCAAACATGTTTTTAAAGGAATTTTTCAAGTGATTTTTTTTCGTAACACGTCCTCTTAAGCTTAAGCTTACTTTGATTCACCATTTTCTGAGTACAAACCTATATTGGTATATTTGCTTTATTGTTTAAAAACTTAAATTGTTTATATAATCATTTGCACTGCCTAACATCCAATAATATTCATCCTAAATCCTATATCCAAATTTCAGTCTTTATTCGACCTTTTCCAATTTGTACCAAACATCTACCAATATAAACTACAACCCGAGTCCAGTGTTACATAACTTGTGTAAAGAGTAATAATATCGTAATTAATAGTGATCATCGACTCATGACACCGAGATATCTATACAATCCAAAATAATACAACTATATATCTACAAAGAAGATAAGTGGAATTTCAATCTATATAGTTTCACATCGATTTAACAATATATCGTAGCAGAATAAAGTAATGTAGACAAGGCATTCAATTACTATCATTTAATAACTTATCTCATTTAATTTAAATCACACTCAAATATATTACCCATATGACCTATTTACTTTACCAATCACCAATTTACTACCACCCCCCTATACCGTGCCGATAATTTTACTTATTTTATTTTACTACAACAAATTTAAAAAAATATTATAATAATTAATACATTTTATACCAATACATATTTTTATTACTTAAATTTTAAACAAATATACATTTTTTTAATTTTAATGGTTTTAAACCATTTCATGCTGTAAATTTGGATAGACATTGGTTTTATTTTTATAACGTTGAACATTTTGAAGAATTATTTTATTGGTGAGACTAGAAAAAAAACCCGCTAAAAGCTTTGTACTCCATCCAAACGTTTGATACAAAAAATGAATATTAATACCTGTATCGATGGTTGTTACTATTACATTTGCAACAAAGAATATCACCATTATCCCCGACATAAAAGTCCCATTTGTCGTAAACCAGCCCCATAATTTATACAACTTATCTTCGACCATTTTTCCAAGTGTGTGTTCGTCTATCAAATATTTGAATTGGATACCTTGATTTACTGTATTATAACCCATGGACTGTCTAACTATATTGTTTTTGACGGCTTCCACTTCTTGAGAGTATATTATATGTTGTTGGAAAGCTTTCGTTGTATCTTTTGTATTGTGTATGCCAGAATTCATTAAAAAGTCTAGATTTTTGTATGTCCATGTCCATGCTGAATTTGGTTTCAATTTTTGTGGCGTTTTTATTTCCTGGACATTAGGGGAAAAACCATACCAATTGCCATCTAAATTGAATGCAGGTGGATACAATGAATTACAATTAATTTGAGTTCCATATTTTTGCAACGAATGTGTTTTTGGAGCCATGTAGAATGTCTGGTTGTTGTATAAGACTGGTAATTCATTATAACAAGAGTCTGTTTTAGTAACCTCTACACTAACTTTTTTGCACTTAATTAAATAAATTATTTCAGCGTGCTTCACGGCCGTGAATCCAGGTCCTCCGCCCATAATATACGCGAACTCCGGAAGATTGTTTGAGGCTAATGTAAGCCTTTGCTGTAATAATTGTCGTTCAAGTATACATTGCTTTTGTAATAAGTCATTATGTAATTCGGTTATCGTTGATTTAAAAAAATTTTTGACATATACAAATTTTGTATTTATATAAGCAATTAAATCAGTATTTTGCGGATAAATGGATTTTGTTTGAAAATTATTTAAAAACATGGCATCTATAAGAATAAGTAATTGCATGTGTTCTGTTTGAATTACCGGGATTTCACAAGCGAATGTTTTTTTAATTTGTTTGAGAGCAAACACTATTTTGTCTGTCTCTACAATATATGTATATATACTCGAGTTGTCGTTAGTAATCGAAGTAACTAATGATGCTGGACCATCAAATAAAACAATGAAATCTTGTTCCTCGCAATTATAATGATTATTGCTCCATATGGTTTCGCCTTTAAATGTATCAACACCATAATTATCGGATAATTTCATTTTTGTACCCGACGGAAGAATAAGGATGTTATCTTTACTATTTGCTAGTGCCGTACCTTCTGATAAATATATTTTATATTTAGCCTGTACTATGACGTTTACCCATTCTCCTCTATTAGATTTAAAATTCGTCCCTTTACAATTTCCAAATCTGTCTAGCGATCCTGCTACAGTGTGCGAAACTAATGTTGTTTCATTAATTTGCAAATCCGTTACTATACCCCCTAGAGGAAAAGTATAGGATCGTTTTTGATGAATTTCAAAACATCGAGCATTTCCTAATTCAACAACATCGGAATATACTGACTGATCTTCAAATGCCGAGCAACTAGTTATTAAATAATCTACCGATATGAAACACGACTTAAAATTAACAGAATAGGTTTCAATCCTCTGCAGTAATTGTATTCTCGGTACCTGTTGTGTTTTTGATGGTATTGGAAAATCGCAGTTGTCCACTTCTAAGCTATCAAATGACGTGAAATTTTTAACAGGCCCATCACAATCGTACGCAATGAACTCAGATTCAGTGAAAGGCATAATTGTAATGATGACAAGTATTATATTTTTGATACACATCATGTTGATCGGTTTTAACCTGTTATAAAAGTAAATAAATTAACCAGAGAAAATATTAAATGTTATTAATTAAATATTTAAATATTATAATAACAACAATATCTATATATTATACGTTTTACCTTATACACAGTGCTGTAGTCGTAGAAAAAGCAAAGGGTTTAGGTACTATATAATTTATAAGTTATAACCAATCATTACAAAATACATATTGTAAAACAATTACAATTAAAACAAAACATTTTATTATTATTGTTATTAATATTGTTGTATTATAACTTTAGCTTTTAATTATAAACTTTTTTACAAAGTATATTATATTTATTATAATTATTATCATAAATATATATTATATATTATATACATATAAATATGTAATTTTATATTATTTCTCTACTAAACGACCAAAACCAAAAGATACATACTGTATTCATTCGTAATGATCAGAAGGTATACAGCGTATGCAGTCGTCGCCAGATAAATTAATACGGCAGCGCGGCGGCGGAGCGATAAAGAAAAACCAGGAGTTCTCCGTATTTTAATATTATTACCGAAAATATTATTAATATTAGTACGTTCCATAATTATTTCTATACCACATTAATCTATTAAATATTATTATATTATTATTTTCATCGTTAGCCAAGTTATTTATTTGTATACATATTTTATAATAAACAAATTGATGACGCGCCGCGCGGTCGAAACACACCACGATTAGTATAGGATACACCTACCGAAATGCGCCGCCGCCGCCGTAGCAATTTATCTGGCAACGACTGTACCGCCGTTACCCTCCACTACACAGCACTGCTTATACATTTAAGCATAAAACTAAAATTATTATAACTAATTATAATTAAAATATTTTAAAATAGTGTACATTTAATGTACATATTTGTAAATTTATTTTAATTATTACACGTCAACTAACGAAATTGGTGCATAATAAAATATATGAAATCTTATTTTAAAAAATCTATTATATTTGTAAATTATATTATTTTTTTCATTATTAAAATATAGTAACAAGTAAAAACTAAAAAACAGGTTATAACTTATTTATATAAGTACACTAAACGACATAATAAAATTATTGAAAAACATCCATTTGATTAGTTATATTAATTGTTATTTCATGGTTTAGCTATTTTTTTGACTATTCAGTAAGAATATATAAATATATGAATTTTAGTGCATATTCTGTATTCGTAAGGTTAGGTATAATACAATAAGTATTCATGCTTACTTGAAAATAGTCGTAACGTTGATCTGGAACGTGAACTGATTTGATGCTTGTTGCTTTGATTCCTACTGTAATAAAAAAATAATAATATAATGGTAAAAATAAAAAGGAGAGTTAAGCTAATATAATATTTACATTACCTTTTCCTGTAGAAGGAAGTACTATTATGGAGGTTTTTATTCGTTCCGCAGTGTATTGAAGATGAGAATCTGCAGAACTCCAGGAATGTAGAAAAAGTAGATTATATACTTGTAATAAATTAACACTTTTATAATTTAACAAAAATGAATGACAACCCGTAGAAACGATTTGATATTATAAGCAAAGTATGGCCAAACGAATATAATAATAGGTCAGCGTGTATGCAAGAGACTGATGTATACGCAAGTGGACACTGGAACACACTGGATGAAATGATAAGTTTGGAGGACCGTTTTATGCAATTATTTAAAGATTAAATCGTCCCTATAGTGTGTTATTTAATTGATATGAATTATCTTAGTTCTTTATACATATACCGCCTTTTGAACCGAATTTGCAGATAGCGGCCTTAATCATTCGTGTATTGGTATTGTTATAATAATTTATGTTTGTACAATTTCAAAGATTATTAATTTTCTTTAATATAAAAATAACTTAATCAATAATAGTTATATTATGTTAATAATTAATGTTTATACAATTGTACAGATAATATTCTATTTAATTTTCTAAATAATGATATATCCTAATTTATATATCATTACACTATTTAACCTTTTCGAAACCTTTAAAATATTTAAATACAGTTACTAAAACAATGGCAATATATTTAATTTTAAAATATCAACATAAAGTCCGAAGGCCTAAACTTATTAATTTAGACTATTAAATTATAAATATGTCAAGTATGATTATGCTTGTCTTTTTATGACAACCATTTTTACACTTATTAATCTTACTTTAAAACATGTTTATAAATTTAATTTATAATTTGGTATCAATAAATATTGTTATTATTAGTATATATGCGCGTAAGCGAGTAAACACGAATCGCTGTTATACTTCTATAGTTTTGTCATTTCGTACTCATCATATCTTTTTAACGTAAAATAGAGCCATCAAAAAAGTTATCGAAAAAAAATCTGAGTTTTCGAATGAGGGGAACTTCTTGGCATTCGCAGCCAAAACAAGTATTTAAATAAAATATAAATAATTTTTTTAATAATTAAATAAGTATAAGTATACCTATTTTAATCTAACTCATATTATTTTATTTTAATTCAAGGGACAATTATTCTGAAGTAATCGAACTTATAGGGGAACCATTTTCTTAAGTTTTGATAATCAACCACTATGTTCATCAATTGACGGTTTTTTTTCCTTATGGGAAACCATCAGGTAAACTTAAAAACAGAAAAAAACGATCGGCCATCGAAGAAAAAACAAGAGACCAGGCCAATTCTCAAATTTGGCTAGTTAAGCGTCGAAATCGGCTTAAAGCTTCAAATTTTGGTCGCGTGTGTAAACTTCAACCAACAATATCGTACAAAAACACAGTGTATGGCATCATATTATATATCTAGGAAGTTTCAAACGCGACTAATTATGGTAAAGATATCGAACCAGAAGCTATTGTTGCATTGGAAAACCAATTAAAAATTAAAGTGTATCCATGTGGACTTATCATTGATGAACATTTTTCTTATTTAGCTACTTCTCCTGGTAAAATATATTGTAGTACATAATTATAAATATAAATTAAATTAAATTAGAATTAATGAAATATTAATTTTTTAAATTTTTTTTAACATCTATAGACGGTATTGTCGATGATGATTTTATTGTTGAAATAAATGTCCATTTCACATTTGGAGTAAAAAATATTAATACATTTTTAGAAACTATATAAACAGTAAAAAGTTGTATAAAAAAACAATTATTTTATTATTAAAATATATGGAATCGATGTAATGTATATAAAATGTTCTTATTACAATATTTAATTTCAGTTACCTATATCTCCAAACGAAATTTTTGCTATTTTGTCGTTTATTCGGCAAATTGGATAGAAATTCAAACAATTAGTTTCGTTGTTTTTTCTAGAGCGAAAAAATAATTAAAAGTGTAATTTAACTTTAATTTTTAGATTTATATAGCAATTGGATTTTGATGTAAATGTATAAACATAACAAATTTTATTTTCAGTTTTTATACAGAATGCTTACTTCCCGAAATAGTCAATCTCCAGTACGGGAGAAGACTGTTGGTTGATGATATTATAGACCCTGAACATATTTTGGAATATATATATACATACATAAGGCAAATTATAAGTAACAATTATATACGATTTATTACTTGCTTATTACGTAATGTAATATTATATTATGTTGTGTAACTATAATAAATTTATAGATTGTCATTTATCATTATAATTATTCGATTAATAATTTTAAAAAATTAAATGCATATTAATGCCGTCTGCGTTCTGTAATTATTTTCATCATAATATCTTGAATTTGGCTTCAATACGTTAATTATATAATTATTTAATATTATAATCAATCAATAAATAAATAATCTGTGATAGATGTACTTATATTAATAAATAAACATAAATACAACATTTGACTTTATATAAAAAAATTTATATAATTAGGGATTTAAGTCACTTATTTTTTAAACTATTGTAAGTTGTTGAGTTATGCAATTAAGTTATGCATTAATTACGTATAGACTATAGTTGGTTAATTTATTCAACTGGCTTTTATTTATTCGTATAATCGTATGTACCTAAAGTGTTTTTCGTTACCTATATCGATTTAAATTTCATATTTTATTTGTATGTTCAGCGTTATAATATATAAAATTCGATATCGATTCTAAGAATAAAATATAACATAATATATTATTCTATCACCAACATTATATTAATTGTTATCGTATTGAGTATAATAATTATTTATATACTGCGAGCGGCCCAGTCGCGATATGAAAACCAGTTTTGACCTTTGGTTTGGTATGTAATAGCGCGCGGGGTGGAGGTATGAACGTTGTTCTCGAACGCTGCCGCTATACTTAGCAGAGCAGTACGTCATGACGACTGTACATTTCTATTTTCTAAATTTCTTACCAAATACATGCTTTCGACTTCCCATTTTCCTCAGCTCTCGTTAGTCGTAGAAACATGACTGTTTCATTAAAATAAACTTGAGAAGTTCTTCTAGAAGACTGCTTGCCAATTTTTCGATTTCTTTTTTTGTCTATTTTATTAAGTTTTTTAAAAAAATTAAAAATTTCCAATGCAAATACAATCGGTCTGAAAAAAATTGGCACGAATTAATTAAATTAGTAAATAGTAAATGTAGGAAAGTAGCGAAGTACCTACTATAAATCACAACAATACATGTTATTAATTATTCACATTTTATTCACATTTTTTTTTATTATTTAGGTATTTTCAACAAATCCACTAGTTACCATATTTTGTCCACACATTTAGTTTTGTATAGGTACTATGTATTTTTAAAATTATTTTATTATTGTTTCAAAAATGTTATTATCGTATAACACCGCAACTAACATAAATATATCAATAACTACCAATAAATAAAACATGGATTGACGATACAATCATATGATAATAAATAACAATATTTAAAACAAAATTAGGTAGGTTGGTAAGTATTTAGATTTTCATGGTAGGTACGTAGTTTTTATTTCATTTAAACTGAATATTGTAGTGATCGATATTATAGGTACCTATGTACTCTATGTAGTGATGATGTCTGCATTGCTTGTAGGTATGGCTTTATTTATAGGTAAACTTTACATAAAACATAAATGCTTTAAAGTTTTAACTATAAAAATGCTTTTAATTTAGACAAAACTACTTTTATTGACTATATATATTTTATAGGACATAACCTTAATATTATTCATAGTCTCATAGATAAGACTATAAGAATCATATTACATATCGCGTGTTCAATGTTCATAGTGCAGGAACTGAGAGTATATTATGTATTTACGCATAATTATGAGGGGTGGAAAAGGGAAATTTTAGCGTTTCAATCGAACTGATTTTATGAACAGTATACTATAATATATAGTAATTAAAGTTTATTAGGTAGCTTTAGGTTCTAAGCAAAGCGAAGAATGTATCGATTTTACAATGATATATGTACTATTTTGTCTGTAAACAGTGTAAACATAATAAGCAGTCAGTAAAATATACTTTGATTTTCAACTTTGAGAGTGATTTTGGATAGAAAATTAGATTTAGTTTGTAGTGTGTATACCTAAAAGAAGTCAAAATTACCAGTATTTTTCAAAATGATAGGAAAACACAAATAAAAAATGAAAGAAAAACGAAATTTTTAAGCAATTCCAGTTTTTGATGAAATTGATTTTACCTTTGAGGTGTAACCAATAACTTCAGAGAGGAGGTAGTATGTAGGTACAATAGGTACATGCATTTTTTCTGAAGCATTTATGTGTTAATTTTAAAAATATTAAGTAAAAATAAATTAGAAAAAAAAATTATCATGTTTGTTAATTGTTATTTCATACACAATACAAATGATATTATTTTATTTTATATTATTTATCGATAATAGTTAACTTTGATATGAGAGTACACTGCAATGGCAATTTCCTCCTAATGGTCAATGTACGGTGATAGATACTGCGTTATTCTTTCAACAAAATTATGGACGCGACACGATAACAATAGGTCTGGTGCACACATTAAGATATGACGTGCTCCAAAGTACCATGTTTTACTAACCGACGTGAACAAATACGCGTTATTTGTACGGCCGACCGGATGTGTACCTACATGGATGTCGGATGTGTGCTCAGTGAATTATTTAATCGTTAAGGGTGGCTACTAGTTGTGTCCCGCGGTAAAAATTTCTTCCGAATTGCGGCCCGAGTTTTTTTGGGATGCATACGAATTGCGGCCCGAGTTTTTTTGAGTTACATATGATAATAAATTGCGTCCCGGAATTTAAAATTAAATTATTTATATGTATGTAATTAAATTTTATTATGGTATAATATGCATGCATTTATGCACTGATTTTCATTCAAATATGCAAAAATATGCAAACATAAATGCATGTTAATTAAATTTATTTAGTTTAAAAATGACAAATATATATAATTCATTAAATGAGTAATATGGATAAAAAAATGTATTAAATATATATTTGAAATAATTGATGTATAATGTACTTATTTAGCTATGTATTTTATATAAAGTAGGATGTTGAATTTAGAATTAAAAAACCCGGGCCGCAACTCGTCTGTTCCCAAAATAAACTCGGGCCGCAATTCGGATTAGACCTTTTTTCGTAGATATTTTCGGGACGCAACTAGTATGCAGCCATCGTTAAATAGACACATTTCTCAACACGAAAACCTGTAAAAATGTCTTCTTTTTTTTAAATGAATAATTTTTCATACTACCCGCTATTATTGTATAATCTAAATAAATCGTTTTCATATTGATTTATCGATTTTTAAATAATTCAGCGTGTGCCGCGGTTTTGGAAACGCATCACGCTCGCCCGGCGTTATTTGATCGAATGATAAGTGATAACCCCGATAATGTAATTTTTTATCACTCAAAATTTCCCTCCAATTTACTCGTAAATAAAATATGATAAAACCTTTATAGTTTCCTCTTTGTGAATTTAGTGTTCATTGTAATATTAATATATTTATTATTTATTATTATTTTTAGACATTTACTATTTAGTTCGCATGGGCGTCTTTCTACCGCCAGGTTTTTTCGGCGTAATCTAAAAATATTAAATCACGTCTTCCTGATTCCGCCGGTTCAAAAGTAACCATCAACTCAAAATCGTTACACACGTCCGCCCTCTTCAGAAAATAATACTTTAAAAAATGAGTGGCGAAAAAATAAAAACCCTCGTGGAACTCGCCAACAATAGGCTAAACAGCAGCGAAGATTTTGAACAGTTTCAGGAGTTCGTAAGCCAAGCACTCGACTTGGACACCGTTAGTACCTATAGTTATTGTTATTATTCTTTTTTTTCATAACAGTACAAAGTCTATAATTGTTGCTATGTTATGTCATTACTATAATATTATTATATATGCATAAAGAATAGTGTGATGTCTAAAATAACTCAACTGTTCTTAAAAGATTACATCATAATATTACATTATAATTGATAAATAATCATTAATTGAATTACTTACCGAACGATTATGATGATGTATCATTAATCCTTAAACAAATATAATTTGACTGAAAATAACTTAATTATTGAAATTCAGTTATTTTCCATGTTAAATCATTTGTATTTTAATTTAATTTTATTTCTAAATTTATTTAAAATTATAATTTTTTTAGGTTAGTAATATTATAATATTATATTGACATATTTAAATAGTTACTTATTTCAAATTCAACGATTGTATATTTATTTAACTTAATTGACTTTAATCTATAGATAGACCTTGTAAACTTTATAATTTTATTTTTTTATACACCAAAAACACCATTTTACCCATTATTTTAGTACCTACCAAATTACGCATTTTTATTTAATAATATTGTGATTATATGATAAAATATGATGGTGCATAATATAAACTAAATTCAGATACTCATTGAATGGCATGCCTCTATTAAATGTAATTAACCTTAATTTGAATTTTGTGGAATTCAATAAAAATAATATAAAAGCCAGATCACTAATATTTTGTACAGCTGTTACTTAAATTTTATGTAGTTCTATCAAACATTATTTTATAGTTTTGTATATTTTACAGATATATTCATTAATAGATGAAAAAATTGAACGTGAAGATGGGCCCAAAGTGTTGGAGTATATACTAGTTGGACTTTCTGTAAAACCTGATTCTCAAAAAACCGTTGAAAATGTATGTATTGTTGTATGTATTTCTTACTTTAATTTACTTGGAGTAATATCTTGAATACATAAGGTAAGGTTCATACAGAGAAAAGTGTTTTATGGATAGTAGTGATATAATATGCTACCTATAGCTATAGCCTATAGTCAAACTACTATGATTTTATATCTATGAATTGAATTAAGACATTAGTGGATATTTTAAAATATATTTTTTTTAGGTTTATGAATATGTATTAAACGCAATCAATAATGCCGATATTCCAGAAAAAATGAAAGTATGTTTGATTAGTCGGTTATCATTAGAATTGAATAAACTATCAACCAAGCAACTTATTAAATTTATAAATATGTGTAAAAAAGACATTGAAGAATCAAATGAAAATTGTGTTCAGAGGTAATACTCATACTACTACTATTATTATTATTATTTTTTTTTTTTTGATATATTTTAAGATATGTTTTTATTTCAGTTGGAAAGAATTGTTCCCTCATATTTTAAAAATAGTATCTGAAATCAAGCTTATTAGAACTGAAGAATTTGAAATGTCAGGTGCTGATTACAAAGAAATGATCATTACTGACATTTGTCGTTCTAAAGTACAGCCCAACATCTCAGTAGCACTTGCACTAATGTTTAGGTATTTTTCTCTTTAGTTACATTTTACTCACTAATACATTATATTTATTGAGATATTTTCTATTACACTATGATTAAATTAATTATAGAGGAACACTGTTAACTGAGAAAGAACATGATCTAGTTATTAAAACCTTATGTTCATATTTTGGTCAAATGAAACCTCAAGAAATTCCACCTATTTTACAACAAATATTACATTTTTGTTCAAGTGGAGATTTTTTAACTCTTTTTTGTACACTTCAAAAGTATTTTGACGATAAGTATCATTTAGACCAAAGTAATGATGAAAACTTTGGACTTGAAATAGGTATGATGATTTATTATCAACTGTCTATACATAATGTTAATAAATTTGTATCTAGTTCTGAATACTTACATTTAAATATTTAATATTAAATTGGATTTTTAGAAGGTGCTGAGAAGAAGGAATTTTTAGAAGCTGAAAGTACAGTATTATTTCTCTTGGAAGATTTCGCTAAAGTACATTCTTCATTTGTTAATGATATCACTAAGTACATAAAAAATAGTATTGGTGCTCCTAATATGGTTTTCGGTCCATTCATGTTAGCATTTTTACTTACTATGTCTTGCTGTGCACCTTTTGAAGCTAACGTAAGAAAATTAATTAACTTATATACTTAATTATTAATAATAATATTAAGTTTGTACTCACATTGTTTTTAGGTTATTGATTTGGTAAAAAAGCTTGTTGTGCAGTCATTAGTAGAAACAGAAAATACTCAACGTTCATGTTGGTTAAAACTCAATTACACAGATATATATGATGTTTACACACAATTTCAAGTATTTATAAAGAGCGAGTATGTTTTTTTTTTTTTAATATTATTACTAATTATTTTTTTTTTATATAGAAACAATTTAATAATTACTGTTTGTTTATTTAGAATATCAAGTTATGAAAAAATATTTAAAGGTCTTGTTAATTTGGGACTATCATTTCTTGGAACTACTTCATCTGTATTTAAGAGTAAATTATTGAACTAATCATTTTAATTCATTACTTTGTATTCTATGTAATCAGTTTAAATATTATTGTATTATAATATTATTATTTTAGAAAACGCTGAGGTCATAAATACAGTTCATCAGCTTGGTTTGTTCATCATAGTATCATTGGTTCACAAGCGATCATTTATCACCGGTAGTGTTTTACGAAAATTGACCAATTTTATTACATCTAATCCTGAATCTAATCAATACTTAGGTAATTGGAAATATATTTTCTACTGTACACATTTTAAATATTTTTAAGTTCGTAATAAAATTAATATTTTATGTCTTAGAGTGTTTACATAAACTTTGTAAGAACCAAAAGTTAACAGTTATTGAAAATAATACTGAAATATTGAAGTTGTTTAAAGAAATACCAGTTGGCATGACTGATAAAGTAACTTGCGCAGTTATGCCCGTGTTAAAGACATCTACATTCTTACGTGATAATATCATCATGATTTTAAGAAAAGAACTCATATCAAAGTAAGTTTATTTTACAAAGTATATGAAATTATTATTTATTTAATTAATATATTATGATTCATGTGTTAAATATATATATTTAACCTAATCTTAAGTCTCAAAGTCTTCTATTCCTTAGTCTATTTATGACTTAAATTCAATCTAAAATAATTTTCTATGATAATTATCCTTCAAATATTAGATTGAAAGGAAACTCTTCTCAGGTTACAATATAGGTTTAGGGAGTACAAATAAACACAAAGAATATTCAAAATTTAATATTTTTCTTTAGTTACCTATTATTAATTTATTTTCGAGAGTTTATTATTTGAAGTGCTTATAATAATCAATATTAATCACTTAATACATGATAAAATGTATACTCTGCAAAAAAAAAAGTTAAAAATCATAGATATGAATGAATTCTTAGCTATAATTATATTCGAATTCAATGTATAGATCATCAGAAATAATCTTGAGTATCCAATCAGTATGGCAATAGATTTCAATAAATAGTGATATATGTGTAATCTCTTTTGTTAAGAAAAAATAATAAAAAATATCAGTTTTCTTTCTTAAGAATGTTATAATATCTGGGTAAATGATTTTTTTCTCATTTGTGTTAATATTATAGATTCATTTAAATTATATTTGTATATTATGTACAAAAAACCAATGATTTAAAATCGGATTTACCCATAGCTGTATTGTATGATGTTAAATAAATAGAATTATTTTCTAGAAGATTAAGATAAAGACTATTACTATTAAATATACTATTGTTTTATTAGTTTAATTTTAAATAACTTTTTTTTAACAACTAATCGCTTTTTTAAATACTATATTATAATAATAACCAATTTAGTAATCGGTTCAGTTAGTATGTATTTTGTAAATAAAAATTACTGTTTTAATAAATATTATTATTGTACTAAATTTTAATAATATTCCAACACCATTTTTAAATTTAAATATTATAAATTATTTATAGAGATTTTCAGTTAAGGCATTGTGCAGTTTTGGGATTTATTGAAATATTATGTAGTGTTCATTTGGACAGTTTTACAACCTTAAGTCAGAACACAAGTAGCCAGGATTCTTGGCCCGGATTATTTACTCAGGTAATTAATAGGTATTATTTATTATTGTTTTGTGCTCTGATTATAAATATTTTCATTGTTTATTAATTTTACTTCTACATCACTTCAACATCCATTCACGGTTACTAATACATGGCTCACTACATTATTGTAATTATTTTAAACTTTTCACATAATCAAAAATGTTTAAACACACTAATTTTACAACTTACATACTTAAATTAAATAACTTGGGTTTTCTTTAATTTACAATGTTTAGTATTATTTAATTATTGGCGCAACTAGGAGGTTTGCCTTTTTTTGTTTTTTAATACAGTTATAACTTAAGTGGAAATTCTCGTATATAATTACATAATATTTTATTACATTATGTTACAAGACAAAATTATACAAATTTGCAATCATACATTTAGTTAAGAAGAAAAGATTATATATAATTTAGTGTGAAGACTATTTAAATAAATTTAGAATAATAGAACGCCCAGAAAAATTATTGTTACTATATTTAATTGTATTATACAAATACTATAATATTGTTATCTATTAATATTTATGACAGTTGATTATGAGCATTATATATAGTTTTTATAGTTTATTAATTAAATTTATAAAAATGTAGTATTAATGATGGGTGTAGGGAGAGAAGCCCAAATCTTAGCCCCTTTTCATTATAATTTTTAATTTTGTCGAACCAATACATGTGATTACATTTTATCCCAGGGATTAACAAAAGTTTTTAAATAGTGCTAGCAAAAATAGCAACACTAATAAAATATTTCATCATTATCAAGTATTTTTATAATTGAAATTGAAAACTTATAAATTAAAAACATTTTTGATCTCTGGACTTATTCCTAAGAATATGCTCACACACATAAAATTGTTTATGTGTAATGTGTATTGCATATTATGCAAAATGTACTTAACTGCGTTGGTCTGAATTTTTGAAGAACACTATTGTTTATGTATAGATGGTTCTTGATCGAGATTCTGTGGATATTCATTCTGTTGTTGATTCTGAAGATACTTCAGAAAACAATAAAACAATTTGTTTGGAAATTTTGGACGCGCTTAAAACATGTTTTTACCAAAAATCAGAAATCAAACAATCACTTTATAGAGGATTGATCAGAGTGACTTCACATAACAATGAATTGTGTGTATGTGTCAACAGTTTGCTATTAGACCACATGGGTTCATGGTGTAACAGGCTTATAGTTGCAGAGAACAAAAAATCATTAAAATTTGACAAGTCCATAATCATAGGAAAAGATAATAAAGCTATTATCCATGTGAGTTAATCATAAGTTGTTTATATTCTTAAATTATATGTTTATGTATTATTTGTAGGAACCATTAGACGAGTTAATTTTACTGGCTCAACATGTACTGGTTACAAGTATGCAATTTAATGACAACAATGAGCACACAAAAATTGACGAATTAAAACAACTACTTTGTCAACTGGTAAATTTCTATAGTGAATGCAATACAGACGAAATAAAAGTGGTTAGTAAGATCCATGTTTATTCAGTATGAATAAAATTTAATTTGTTTTATTTTATTGTTTTAGAACGAAAACGATTGTCTGCTGGACATAATTTCTGATACCACAGAACATATGGAGGTCATCAAACAAATTCTGTGTGTTTACCAAGCATTTATGGTCTATATAGTTAATTCATGGTGTAGTTCTGACCAAGACAACGAATGCTGTAAAAAACTTCAAAAATTATTTTATAAATACAATCACATTTTAGAAGCTGTTATGGTAACATTGATTTTAAGATTTTAAGGAAATGTCATCTATATTTTGCTGTTTTAGGCCCTAGATAAAACGAACAAGAAGAAGGATAAAAGCAATAAAAAAAATAAAGCTGAAACAACTGGAACAACTACTAAATTTGTTGAACCGGCAATACATTTAGATTTTGATGTACTATACAAGTTTCTTTCTTTACTTACGTAAGACTTATTTTATATGTTATCAATCTTAATTTTTTCTAAGATTAGAATTAATCTAAAATTTAATGTTTTAGTAAGAATGTTAGTTGGGCATCTGAAACTAATGTTATATTGTTAAAACAAAATGTGAGACTATGGGAATTTGTTTTAAAACTAGTACAAACACATTTGATGGAAGTGAAGAATTTACTTTCGCGTGATATAAAACCTCGTAATTTATATGAAAATATTTGTAAATTGACTAAGTAAGAATTTTTACTCTCATACTGATTACACATGTACCAATTATTTATCAAACTTATGTTGATAGATTGCTTTACGACTATTTTCTATTTGATGTTTGTGAAAAAATTAAATTCAGTCAACCAGTTCTGGAATTGGGATTGGATTGTTATTTGCAAACAATAAAACTTGTCAATTCGTATTACAAAAACTTGAATAAATTTTTTGCTGACTCGAGTAAGTATATATTATAGAATTAATATTAATATGTTTTTTTTAATAATTTATGAATGATTAGATCAAGATGATTCAAATGATGAATCTGGAGGGATATTTGATGTGCTACGTAATATGAGATTATATTTGGATCAAATATTACAAATGAATCAAGTCGATGATGTTAGTAACCAAGAAGAAGATATTGATGACAAAGAAACATATGATAAAATTGAATCTCATTTAATTGGATGTGTGTCTGTTGTATGTCATGGCCTCAAAAATAATCAGGATTCTAAAATTAAAAATGTAACTATAATTAATACTAATTACTATACAATAATTAATATTTATATTAGTAAATAAATAATAAATATTTTTTTTTATAGATATTAACTTGGCTATCTATGGTAGCTGAAAAGTATTCATTTTCAAATTCAAGCAACTCCAAACAGTTCTTAACTCTCATGCTAGAGATGCATTCAGCAAACCAAGAAGATCCTATAATGTTAGCTAATATAATTAAACATTTGTGCCATACATTTGGTCGAATAAGCAAAGTGAGCAACTATTTAAATAAAATAAAAACCTTTTCACTTAGCATATTTAGTATTATTTGCTTAATGTAAAAAGATAAAAAAAATATATTGATTTAAGTTAAAATAGTAAAATTCAAAGCAAAAAAAAAAAAAAAAGTATATACAAAAGTACACATAATTATTTACATTTAATAACAAAATAGGTAATATATTATTATGACTCATATTATAATTATGTTTTTAAAAATTTATGTGTAATACAGTATTACATTATATTATAATTATCAATTTAATTATTATTTTCACTATTTTTACTTTGGTATTATTACATTAAAAATGTTGGGACAAATATAAAAAAAAATGTAGGTCGACCTTCTTTTACTGAATAATTTTTCAAAATAACTTAATTTTTAATTTAATTTAAACAAAAATAGTTAATCATCTTTAAATATTATCACTAAAACAAGTTTGATATTAATTTGATCATAGTGTGTCTATTATTAATGGCTTGAATTATTATATTTTAATAGGCTCATAAAACCAACCAATCACAAATTAGTCCATTGAGATTAATAACTACTTGGAACAGAGCAGTGATGTGTCCTGTATTATGTCAAAGTTTATGCAATGAGTTGAACTATGTCATACATTGCTTATCTCGAATCAAGGCTGAACTAAATGCATCTCAAAAAAAAATAAAAAATATTTGTCTAGACCGACTGAAATCCCGAGAAAAAGCCATCTGTCATCGTATTGTTTTAGTAGTATTGTCCGCAACTTCATTTACGAAAACAGTGATTCCATTGGGTCAATGTACAGAGTCTGTTTTTAATTTATTATATCAAGTCTATAAAACCATCAACGTGGTAACTAAACATTTTCTGGCACGTTCCACTGTAAATGAACCTGTGTACAAACAAGCTTTGTTGAGTAAACCTTTCTTTTTGCATGTTTTTAATAGTACGCAATAATATTAAATTTACTTATTTTTTAGATTGGGTAAATTGTCGGAAATTGTCAATGATCAACTGTCACCAAATGTTTCTAAGTTTATCATGTTTATAGAGGTATAATGCTTTTAATAGTTATTTATATTTCACCAACAATGTGCATAATGAATTATGTATTTATATTTCAGTATGACAGACCATTGACAGATAAGGAGAAAAAGTCTGTTCAATTAAAAAATCAAACACGTCGTCAAGCTTCTTACATTCCCAGAGTGGTCACTGAATTAGAACTATTTGTGAACCTAATTACTAAATTGGGGAAAAAATGCAAGGTTATTATTATACCGTTGTTTTCTTATTTTGTGTTTATTTTTTATGATTTTATTATTATAATAATATATGTGTTTTTAAACTGTGTTTGATGATTAGGATCAAAACTTATTAAACAATATTAAACTCACTGCAACCCGTGACTTCAGACTAAATGTACAAAAAGTTCAAGACATGCTTAGCAAACAAAATAATTCAGATGTAAGTAGTATTTAATTAATAAAGGATTATAAATATAATATAAATATTTTTATTTTTTTTATTATTGTAATTTTATTTTATTATTGATAAAGGAAAGCGACGAAGAAATCATTGGTAATAAAAGACCAAATGAAGCTGACGAGCAACCACCAAAGAAGAAACGAAGATCTGGTTCAAATACTGCAGAAATTAGAGGAGAATCATCAGCTAACTGATGTATTTTTTTGTTTTACAATATATGATATTTTCTTATCAACACGTATTGTCCATCCTACTTCATAATATAATACATTAAATAGGATTTTTTTTTTTTTTACTTGCTATGCCGTTTGTGAAATTAATCTACATATTTTGATTTATATTTTTAAGTTGTGATTTTATGTAATATGTATAGTTACTTTATCATTAAGCAATGTTTTATACTTTTATATTAAAATAAATTTATCTTATAATGAGTTATTATTATATGTTATTTAAACTTATATACTTAACTTGCGTGAAAAATACATGTTTAAATTATTATGTCTTGTAGTTTTTTGTTCCTGATTTGTTAAGATTGATTAACGTTTAATGTAGTGCATGTGATATCAATGACTAAATGAGTAAATTAATTAAAATTTTCTAATATATTTATTTAATTCCATTGATTTTTTTAATGGTTAATTTTGTTTTATTATATTATTAATTTTTATTAAATAATGTGTAGAGATATCTATAGTCTATACATTCAAAATTGGATGTAATTAGTACTTGAAGAGTTAATTTTAAAGAACTTTTAGTGAACATTACATTACCTTTTGATTGTCCATAAAATAATATATATTTTAAAGACTAGATATGTATGCTGTTTATTCATCTGAGTACATTCTTTATACAGAATATTATTTTTAAATAATTGTCACTGCTTTATAACTTAACAATAAGGTAAATAAAAATTTAAAATACTGAAATATTTTGTTATATTTCAAGTATAATATTTGTATTTAAATTTGTTTTATATCAACACAACATTTACAAAAAAATGGAATTGCAATAACAATAATAACAATGTTTTTCTCCAAAATGTGTGTATATTATTTTTCAAAATTTCTATATTATTTGAATAAAATAAATTAATATCTTAATAGTGAACTTTGTATTTTAAAATACTTCAAATGTATTTTAATTTACTATTTTTAATTTTTAATTATACGAATATTAAAAAAAATAATGTACTTTTTAAAAAGAAAAAAAGTAAGATAAATTCATTGTATTATTTTAATTATTTTATTTTAAAAACTAATACGTTTTAGTTTACATTACAGGACGGACCCATTTGTTATGTATATGATAATATTAATTAATAATGTAAAGAGAAAACATGTAATAATGTAACCTATCCTCTATATCTTCTGATTGAACAACCGAATTGACTAAGAAATTATAGAGGTAAAATGCTTCATTAAATTATCAACGAAAATTCAATCAACTTTATAAGTCTCAAAGGCCCAACTTACTGGCCTCTTCATGAAAATAGACCTAAAGACATACTAGACTTTATCTTCTCCAAATTACCTACACATATAAAATACTCAAACGATTTGTGCGAACTTAGCTCTGACCACAACCTTGTTCTCTTAACTGTGAAAGACGCTCCAAACCCAATATTCCCTATACTTCTTTATCCCAAGGCTCTATCAACTGGGATGAATTCTCTGAAATAATGCAAAAAAATACAAACCTAAAACTTATTCACAAAACCCACATCTGTTGATAATAACTTTCAGTTATAAATTAATGTAGGTACAATAACAAAATATTATCTATGTATCTATAGTACTAGATACGACAGGGGTGGCCAAACGGTCGATAGTGGACAATTTCAAAGTCGATCATGTTAGAATTTATTTTAAGCGTATATTATACACTTTATGCAAGTATGTTTCTTAATAATTATAGTTATTCAATAATAAAAAAAATGGTGAAAGTGAAGTAGGTACCTATATTTTTAGTAGATCGTGACCAAAAAAAGTTTAGCCTCCCCTGACATATGTTATATTAAATAGATACATTAATTGTGGTAAATGGTTTAAGGTAAATTAAAAAAAAAAACAAAACATTTTCAAATATAATATAATATTATAATATATTACATGACGCATTAATATATATAATATATATATAAATACTTTAGGAAAATCTCGGTGGCACTTTTAATATATAATATAGCACACGCAATTACATAAATTGGTCTACACACCTCCATCTGGTTGTTGTAATACAGGTATATAGACGAACATATAACACCTTTTTTTTTTCTTAACTATAATATAAAATTATTCAACATCATTATCATAACAGTATTTGGTGAATTTCTTCATAATATTTACGGGAATAATAATGGAGAAAAATATAAAATAAAAAAATCACATTAGGTATATACAAAAAAAAAAAAATGTATAACAACAATATTTCTTCCGTATTCATTCGTTCCGTTTTGTCGTTAATCTGCCCGTTAAAAAATAAAATTACAGTAACAATATTGGACATCAAAAAATTTGTTTAATAAAAATTACACATAATATTATAATATTATAATATAGTATATCAAAGGTGAATATAATAATAATAATAATAATAATAATAATAAATAATGGAAAACTCTGCTTACGTAATAATAGTATATAATAATATTATATGCGTTTCACGCTTAAGTCCTAGAGAAAATATCGTATTGTAATTATTAAATGTCATAAACGTTATTTACCGTGGTAAGTGGTAGTTGGTGGTGGTGTGGTAAAACATGCGCTTATATAGGTATCGGTGGGGGTAAATAAAAAATAGTAATATTAAATTCAACGTCGCAGAAACAGTGCACACACACACAAACGGATCTCACCCGTACATCGATATGAATTAATTATAATAATATAGGTATGTAATTAGCTATGTATGCGCGAGACGTCCGATTTTACCTATGTCTGCCTACCGTGAGGAGGCGAATAGTTGACTGGCGCGCGAGAAAGAGTTGAGCCGATATTTATATGAACTGGGAAACGTTTACGAGACTACAGCTGCAGTGTAGTATACCCATGTTTGATCTCGTGAAATTCGGGTGAATATTATTCTAAGTATTATATACTTGGTCCGCGCTTATTGTGTCGTAATTTTAATACCTATTTTATCGTTTCATCGTCAATACCTGCACGCCCCACGTTGAGAATTATAATATTAGATATACAATTCAATTAAGTAAATAATTTTAGCTATATATGAGTATATTATAATATCTATATAATACACCGATTAAGATAATTTAACGCAAATATTATGTTTATTTTACTTAGATTTTAAAACAACGAGAAACTGTATTTAATAATTATATTTCGTACATCGATTTAAAGATATATAAAGAACAGAATTTATAAAAACATTACTATATTAATTAAATAGTATTATATGGTATGCATGCCTAAACATTAAATCAGTAATTAATAAGTACAGACAAATTAACTATAATAATAATATATTCCTAGGTATCATGTAGAAAAAAATGTTTCGAACAAACACTTGGATTTGTGACGTCGGTAATAACTGTGGTACGGTTATAGTGGTCGTTATAATTATCAGTTAAATAAATTATTCAACAAATGCTGTTGTTTTATATAACAGTTTACTTCATTTCGATCGAATAATTCACTATTGAAAACAATATTACACGTCATGTAATGGATACTTAACCGTCTTTTTCAATTTTAGTTATAGGTAATAATATCGTGTTTTTTTCTTTTAATATAATATAAAAATTCAGCAGTTCGAACCGTAAAAATATAACAGGGTTTGTAAAAAAAAATAATCAATTTACGCGTGCTGCAATTTTTTTTCGCGTTGATTTTCCATTATATATATATAAAAAAAAATGTGTATATATTTTTTAATTAAACATATATATTATTAATATTATGCAACTGAAGTGTTGTTACATTTACAAAATGCTCGATATACTTATTATAATAATTATACGCGTATTTCAAACAACGGTGGTTGATGAGTTGGAACGTCGATACACTTGCGGGGAAAACGAAATGGACACTGTTGATATAGGTAATGAAGTGTTTTGCTTGTCCGATTAACAGTCGTTTTTCTGTTGTTGTCGATCGGACGTCCGACGGTCTTCGAATCATGTCTGCAGTTCGATCGCCGGCGCTGGTTTGTGCAATATGCTCACCGGCCTCGAACTCGAACCGTTCAGCCCATTTTTACGGCCGCCTCCGCCTTCACGCTTTTTGAACGTCTGAGGTGACTGTAGCACTTCCGTGTACTCACGGATGAGGTTCGCGACTTGGAACGCCTGTAGTAAAGTAATATCGTATTAAATCGTAAACAATTGTATGGCAGTCAATATTATATTATATATAAGTAATAGTTCGATTGGTTAAATGGTAGGGGAGGAATGATTTCATGTACAGAGGCAGTCTTGGGAAACACTTTGCAGATATGTGTTTAGATAAAGAGTTAATATCGTGTGAAATATTGTGTCACCCCTTAATGCCCTCTTCCGGCACTATATCGAAAATCTCAGCCTCTAAATAAAATCTTCTACAAATGTACAAAGTAATAACGTCATTGTTTTCTACAGTTTTAAAATAATACCCAAACAATTTTTTGGTTGGGGTAGTAGAATTTACCCACGTTAACTCCACGCCTCCACGTGGTAGAAGTCGACTAAGGAAGCCGAACGATCACCGGAATAAACGATGTAACTCTTGTCAATCAACAGCTACGGGTGGTGAAATCGACATGAGAAGGGCACTCTTTTGTTCTTGAGTTGGGAAAACGGCTCTAAAAGTCGGATTAACTACAGATGTGGTCAACGGCAGAAAGACGAGGAGAGACTTCCGGACAAACTACCTCAATAAAGGTCCAGAATGGACAAGTTTTAGTATGAATCATCATGACTACGAGTGCGATTAAATTATTATCCAAAGTAAGTTTCTCATAAAAATCTCTGGGAGGGACGGTTGCATATAAAAGTATTAATGTTTGTTGTAGGATTAATAAGTAGGAGAAAGTAAGAATTGGATCATGAACCAGGCAGAGAAAATACACAATGCCATTAAAGAAATGGATAGGAAGAATATTTCAATCCTCGGTATCAGCGAAATGAAATGGCCAGATTCAGGCAACATAAATATAGAAAACCATAAAGTACGCTTTACTCAGTTTCAACAACTAATACATATAAGCATGGAGTCGATATTATTCTGGTAGAAAATGGTTAAATCAGTAAAGAACTTCATACTAATCTCTTCAAGAACGAAACTCATACATGCAGGTATTAGCTACACCAGTAGATTTTAACATCATTTAAGCGTAAGCCCCAATAGCAGACAAAAAGGAGAATGAGGTAGAAGAATTCTGCATTAATGAAGTTATGAATAAACTAAAAAAACAAGATTTAACAATCAGTATAGGGGATTTTAATGCAAATCTGGGAGCAGGGAAGACATCGGTGAGCGTGGGACCATTTGGCCTTGGAGAAAGAAATAGCCGAGAAGATAGGCTAGAAATATTTGTGGAAACAAATACAATGACTGAAATGAATACATGGTTCATACTATAGTCGGGAGCACGAAAAATGAGCGCTGCCCGTCATGTTCCAAGCGGCAGTTTTTGTAAAGTGGTTATCAAACTATTAAACCCGGCTAGGTTAGCCCGACAGCGCAGCGTGATAGTACAATGCTGAGAACCAATGCCTACAGCAGTGGGTACTAACAACGGGTCGCGGGGGCCATCGCTCATTTTTCGTGCTCCCGACTATACGTCCACGAAAGATAAATATATGGAAATCACTAATGAATAAACCTGGAAATATTGTGAGAAATCAAGTCAATTTTATACTAGTGAACCAGAGATTCAAAAATAGTTGTATAGCAGTTAGAACCTACAGAAGAGCTGATTTAATCGGGTCACGTTCAATTAGTGAGCACTTTCAAAATCAGAATGAAAAGGATAATCCTCAAAAGTGGAAAAAATATATTAACTACGAAAACTTAAAGATCTTAATGTAAGAAAGAATGTACAATCAGAGTTAAATGATAAACTTATAAAAATTAACAGCAACACGCTCATTAACGTAGAAAAAGAGATAAATAACTTTCAGAAAGCAGTATAAGAAATAAAAGTATAATTTCTGAAGTCAGACAAACGGAAGAAAAAGTTATGGATGGCTGATGAGCTTTAGGATAATATGATTTAAGAAAGAAGACTCAATAAAACCAATAGTACAGAATATAGGAGAATACTAAATAACATCAGGAGCAAAATAAGAGAAGCAAAGGAAAAGGAAAAATAAGAACCATGTGCAGAGATTGAGTTTCATCAAAGAAACTATGATAACTTCAATGTGTATAAGAAAATCAGGAAAGTCACTGGACGACTTCGAAAGAAAAACTATAAAATAATTGATGAATCAGATGGGAAAACATGTATGGAAGACATATCTAGAAAACATATTACATGATGTTAGCGCAAGACATACACCCAGAATTGGAATGATGAGAAAATTAGATGGATCATAGTAATATTCAATACAGTATATAAGTCAGGTATAATTCCTGAGGACTGGATAAAATCTGAATTTATTGCCTTGCCAAAAACATGTGGGGATTATTATAGAACGATTAGCCTGATGAGTTATCTGCTGAAACTGTTTTTTAAAGATAATTCATAAGAGAATATAATATATAGGCTATATGAGCAAAAAATAGCACCTAAACCGTTTAGGTTTTTGAATGTGGTTGGTACAAGAGATGCACTATTCAGTTTACAGGTCCTCTTCCAAAGATACAGAGATGTAAATTGTAATGTATTTGTCTGTCTGCTTGATTATCAGAAGGCTTTCGACCATGTTAGACATGATATAATGATTAGGATTTTAAAAGAAATAGAAATAGATGAAAGAGACCTTAGAATAATCGCTAACTTATATTAAAGAAAAACAGCGGTTCTCAAAATGGAAGGCGAAACAACAGACCTGATTGAAACTCGACGTGGGATGAGACAGGGTTGTATTCTGTCAACCGTCTTGTTTAATCTTTATTCTGCTTATATCTTTAAAGAAACTCTAGGTTAGGTAATCTCCAATGCTTGGGACATATTATGCAGAACAAGTTAGATATTATGATCATTTTCAACGTATCCTACAAAGGAAAATAGATAGCAAAATATCTCCTGGAAGAAGAAGAACATCGTGGCTAGCCAACCTCAAAACATGGTTTTACAAAAGTTCGGTGGAACTATTCCAGAATGCTACTGATAGGGCTTGTGTGTCCATGATGATTGCTAAAATCCGAGACTGATCGGCACATTAAAAAGAAGAAAATTTACTATGAGAACCCAATTAATATATACGTGCACAGTATGAAATTAATAATTCAATCTGATATCTGTAGTGGCTTGGGAGCGAGACTGTACGAGTAACCGATAACTTTACCTAATAAAAAAACGTTACCTGTGAAGTGGTCAATATGATCTTGCTTTGCTTTTTGTCGCTGCCCGTAATGATCATCAGACAATTTACGGCCGGACTGTAACTCAAGATACTGTCATATTCGTATGAACACAACGCATTTCGAGAACGGTGTTCCAGTAAATGCAAACCGGCTTGATCCACCGCTAACCACAGGACACGAGGCCAATTTGAGGTGAACGATTGCTAAAAACCAAATTTGTCTGTTAATATTTCGAAATGTAAATACCTTAAACGCGTCAAGCCTTCAAGATATCAAGTCGTACAATTATTTTTTTGTTTTTTTTTAGATACGTAGTGCATAATATATTTTATTGCATATTTTAACTTTAAATATGAAATAGTTGATACATGCAGATTTATAAGATTTATTTCATACAAAATGCTGACAGTAATCATATTTGACATAATCTATTACTCTTCCTACTTATCAAATTTTTACTGTTATTTATTTTAACAAAATTAAATGTATCCTATGTGACCAAATAATAATCAACACACTAACCATAACATCAAAAATGGTAGCTCTGTGAAGTGGCCAGCTTTTGATCAAGTTTAAGAAAGCTTTTTTGGCCTCAGCTGAAGTCATTCCTCTCAAACTCTGATGGTGCATCGCCACGTCTTCGTTGGGTATGTTAGTGACTAGCCTCGATGGAAGACAGTGACATGAGACTTGTCGGTATTCCAATACGGTATCTTCGCAGTCTCCTAATTCTACTTGAGCTTGTAAAGAGGTCAACATAACCTAAAACCAAGATAAAAATACATCAATACATTACACATTGTACACATTTAGGCTTAAGTAAAAGATGAAATACAAGGGCTCATTGACTTCTCTGAACATAGAAATACCCCTAATTGTTTTATACAATCAGAAAATTTCTAAACAATTATAATCTTTGTATGAAACAAAGAGTTTATTATAACGTATTTTCTCCACGGTATTTCTAAACTATTATAATATACAGACTAAGTGATTAATCAAAATATGTGCCAAGCCAATTTTTTCTCTAATAATGAATTAATTAAAAATATGATTTTTAGAATGTTTACGCCGTTTTAGGAGAATTAATATTTTCTTTGTAGTTGGTTCTATTTTTATGATTTGATGGAAATATCTTTAAAAATATCTTTAAACGCCTTTATTGACTTAATATATACTTAACAAAACAGTGTATGCTAATGATTTGAAAGTTCAAAGTTCAAGTCGAGATAATAATTTCAATATGCATCAAAGTTAGGCTTAACCATACTTGGGAACTTGTCTTGTCACCATAATTTATAACCTGTGGTTACTATAACTAAATTATTTAACTTAATGACCGTTAAAATAGGAAAAACACGAACCGCTTCATTATCGGTCACAGGGAATCGATCACACCGAAGGCCATGTAGCACCTGATGGTACAACAATTCTTTTTCCACTGGATCGTCCAAGTCCATGTACTGGTCGAGGAACAAGTGTTTTTTGAATAGGAATATGTGACTATGCTTTCGGATAGGTTTAGATGTGTTTGCAGTTCCTGTGTTGGCGTTTCTGTATCTTTCCCACTTCGACATGACGTCAGCCAGCTTTTCTTCGGCCACCAAACTCCGCTCAGAATTACCCAACACCTCGTAGATAGCATATCCTATAAATATATTATTATTATTATATTATTATGATCAAAGTGATAAAATGACATTTTTTTTAAGTTATAAGTGTCAACTAATGTAGAATTTTATCAAATAATAATGCATTTTTCATAATTTTATTAGTTTTATAAAATAAAATCATGACTATAAATTATTTTCTAGTCGGTAGATACTTCAACATTTGAATACTTCAATGTTAAATATAAAGTATATTTTAATGCTTTATGACAAACATCAAAGTTAAAAATATGGTTTTGATCCAAAATTTTTAAATTTTAATAAAAAGTTAAATAAATAATAAAAAAATTATATTTTTTAAATGTTAGTTGAAATAATATTAGAAAATAGATTTTCAAATAACAATATTCGTCTCTACATTATACTTTAGAATAAACTATAGTCTATAACTATAAAAAAAATAATATTTTGTCGTAATTTCGTGCAACTGTTTTTTTAATCATAATTATGAAAATGATTTTGTTTGTTTTTCCGCTGCATCAGTTTTTTCTTACCCATCGCCGTTTTCCTAAGTCCAATTTTATTCTTGACGATTTCCACCACGTCTTTAGCCGTTGAAGATGGATGAAATTCAATGGCGTGGTACTGTCCATCCATAAAATGAAACCTTGCATAAATTAATCTTCTGTTTATCGTACACAATATTTCTTCTCTAGACGGCGGCCATTGTCGTCTTCTCGTACCTTGAGTTTTTGACACGCACTAAAAAAAAATCGAAGTATAAAAAATGTGTTCAAAACTTAAAAAAAAAGCATGTCCCGCCATTTTTTAACATGATGTAAGTCCGAATTTCCGAATTGATTATAATCTTAAAACTGTTTCAGAAACTTAAAAAGGCTATTACTGTGATCAGTGTAACGTCGTTATAATTATGCAACGATCATTGTTAGTATTGACATCGAACCAATTATAAACTATTTTGAATTAATATTTAAATATATTGAAGATTCTTAAAATTAATACTTCTCAATTAATTCATTAAAATAATTTATATTTAACTCTGAAATTACAGACTTATAAGTATGGAGGTTTTTTTAAAAGGCCATACTATCATGTATAATATCATCATGAAAAAATAACTAAATGAATCACGTCCAAAATTGTCTATAGCTTATTATTACCTGTACTGTTCATTACGCTAACAAATAAATTTTACAATCAATTTCAAGTAAGAAATAAAAAAAAATAGATTAATAATTATTTAATACTTTCTAAATATTTAAAGTTATTTTTAAATACTTTTTTCAGATACACTTAAAAAAACTGTTAGATAGTTATTAAATTATTTGTATCAAGACGTATATAAATCAAAATAATATTCGTTCTAGACATTTGCAAAAATTATTGTAGCCAAGTATAATATGTCACGTGGCTACCCGTAAACTAATCAATTTAAATACAATAGATATACCCTAAAAAATCATCATTCCAGAACTATACCTTACGGTTTCTTTACACTTACTTTTTCTGCAAACCGGGCATATTTCCCTTCCTCGGTCACACAATCGCCGGCACATTTTCGCAGATGTGCAATCAAATATTTTCGTACGTTACGTTGCGGTGGTAAGATTACCGAACACGTTAACGATAACAGCGCCCAATGCCTGAGGTTTACTCTAGAGTTTGGATCTGGATGTTCGGTTGTTTGCTTGATCAGCTGTAGGTAAAGTTCACAGAGCAGCGACTCTTTGCGCATCGATCTCTCCATAACGTTCTGTATTAGAGTGACGTGTTCATCTTCTGCTCGTCGGACAACTTCTCCTAATGAATGACAAACAACGAGTTATTGAGTGAATTCTAATTGATAAATAATCGACTACGACGACAGTTATATCGTACAGTGCATAGGGGTGGTGGTAAGGCTGTTATAAAATTTTTATAGGGATGGCAAAAGTTTTAGGTGGATTTTATTGGTAAAGATTTCTATGTACATTAAGCAGGATTTTTAAAATTCATGAGTTATACGGTTCAGTCAATGCGCTATAAAAAGTTCATTCCATTGAATATTAAAGTAAATTTAGTTTTAATTTAAAAATTATATACACATAGCGTGATAAAACAGCTATATTTTATTTCTGGTTTGTTGATAACTATCTTATTTTTACTAGCGATATGAAATAAAAGTAGGATTATTATTTTCAAACAAATATAAATTACTCGTATACTAAATAATTGATCATCAGTTTATATTTATTAATCGGAACTGGGTAGTGAAGTAATAAGTCGTATTCTTAGAATATATTACAAAAAAACAATTTTGACAAAGAAAATTTTCTAACAGACAATACATGATACAAATAAACTTAATAAATCGGGCTCCATTATACAAAAAATCGTGTTTAAGTTATAAAACCATCATAGAAAAAACATTAACAGTTTATTTTAATCAATACATCAAAAAATATTAGTTTCCTTTATTAACATACTTTTAAATATGTAATTTGAAACTAAGTAAAATGACGTTTAATTTGTTTTTTGATAATAATAACAAATTTATAAGAGTACATTTAGTTGGAAAGAATATATAAAAACAAAAATATTATTTCTAATTTCTAACCATAATAGCATATTGCATATTGTAGGTATGCGTATTCAGTTAGTTTTTGATAATAATTATAAGTTATGATTGAATTAATTTTTAGCAATTAATACTTACAAATTTATTTATTTTTAACATTTATTCCATAATGTCATTCTTAAGCCAATAAATGGAAAGGATTTTTTTTTATAAAATCGTTTATACTCAATTTTTTTTTTTTTTAGTTCAAATTATTTGTAAATTTTGGTTTATGTGTCATCTGTGATTTATCATAAAATTCCATTCTTAGGTCATCACTATATAATTTTCTCAAGGGCTACACTCGTTATCTTATAATTACCATTTTGACCTAATCCAGCATATTTTAGTATGATCTGGAACATTTGCAAAGCGATCTGTTCATCTTGTTCGGACAATCGGCTGAGACTTTGGGAAATCGTCTGTCTACTGAACGACCAATAAGAGCCCGAGAATCCTTTATAAGTTTCTCCGTGTTCTGACAGTGATCCAATGTGTTCGGCCCATAATTTTTCCAATTTGTGTTTACTCAATCTGAAACAAATATTCGTAAATTAAAAATATACCGATGTAAAATGAACTTCTACTAATACATCAATGTGATGTGTACATCATTTTACTGTATCACTTACCTGCGCAAGGTGTTCTTTAAGAAACTACCAGAGGTGTCTTGAGGTTTATTCAACATGTCTGAATCGATTAAATTGCGTCGACAGTTGATCACATTGTGATAAAGTCGTATACGATCATCGTTCGTTATGGCTTTGACCTGTTATACAAATTAAAATTGTTTTAAATATTATAAAAAGTAGAATTATTCAATTTTTGTAAATGCTACAGGGCTATGAATTTCAAAGAGGTTTGAAAAAATTCGTATAACATTGTAGTTGTATTTTTTTAGTAGGTATATTTAATATATTAAATATTAAGGTAAATCAAAATTAAATTTATTAATATTTTTAAAATGCAATATAGATATTAGTTTTTACAATTTTTATCACTTAAAATTTTCTGGTTAATTTATAGTTTTTCAGTAAGTACATTAAATTCTTAGCCTTGATTACAAAATCATAACAATATATTTTATTCGATTCTTACTGGTGCTTCGTTTTCGATTATCCAACCAGCCAACCCTGGACAATAACTGACAATAAGCGAACCAATTTCAGATTTCTGTTGCGTTTCGAAGACGAAACACTTGTGAGCGGAAGCGCTGTCGTTTTGGTGTCTCATCAAGTTTATAGTTAAGAAACAATCGCTAGGGTCTAAAAATATTGATTCGACGTCAGTGTACCTGAACTCGTACATAACGAATTTATCTTCTGGCTTGATCAACATCAATCCATCGCAGTTGACACCGAGTATTAGAGTGTTTCCTGTATAAATTCACAAGACATTAAAAATAATTCCAAAACAACGTCGAATGTAAGTATGTATAATCATACCGTACGACCAGTAGCCTCTGTAGGTGACGTGGAACATCGTGGTGCCGTACAGCGGATATTGCATTACGCACGACAAGTACAAAACCTTTGCCATGACTTCCGATCTACCAGCGCCATATTGTTGATGAGCTTGCGCCAATATCGGTACCTGTTATAAAATCAAATATTGTCATCGACGTTTTAGTCATTTGTTAGCACCGAGTATTGATCAAACTCGCTGAGAACGTAATTTATCGTCAGTCGAGAGTAAATTGATATTATGCAAGACGTACGATGAATTAAAAGTAAGAAAAGTAAATAACAAAAGGTTTTTAGCAGAAAATGTCATTCGGTACTGGGCATATATATCCAAGAGTCGTGTTTTATCAACAGTGTATTGTAGAATTATTATGTTTTAGAAAATAAAATGTATAGTTATTTAATTTAGATTTCATTACTTTTTATAATGCAATTAAAACGATACATATAAAATAAAAAAATACTGTTTAAATTAAGATTTTTCTAAGGTGTTAGTATCAAACGTAAAATAGATTTTATTTTTAATTTTAAATATGTCTGTTTTTACCGGCCATGTATCTTGTGTAAACTTATCACATGCTACAGATTATCATCACGTTTAAACCTACCCAAGTATCGGAACTCCTTATTCTGCTTATCCTAAACGGTATATAATTTTCGACGTCCGCGTAATACTCCAAAGTTGACTCCTTAGGATCACCGAGTGACACTTGACACTGAAGTCCGGCTAATTGGAGAGCAACCTTTTCACTGACCGGAAAATCGTCGCACTAATTAACAACAATAATAAAGATAATTAAACTATTTATTATATAAATATTATTTGAAACATTTTTGTGCACTTATGCACGCTTTCAACATTCTACCCATCAATTACCTTCACAACAGAGTAGACGGCCTGGGCGTACAACAAGTTCACTTCGATCGGGTCCTGCGAAATTTCTCGGGAATGCCGGAACAATCGTCGTTTGAATATGAAACGGTTTTCACCACTGGTCAAAGTCGTGTTACTAGAACGCCGGCTCAGCGATGGGAAGCTGCTACTCGATTGAGCGGTTTGTTTGATTTGCTGCTTTCTATGAATCAAAATATATACATGTATATTAAATAGGTTTATCTTTAGATAAATACATATTGAGTGAAATAATACTTTAGAAATATAATATAATATTTAAATTTTTAAGACAAGATAAATTGAAAACAATTAATAGATGAAAATTCTTGAATTGTACTCTTACTTATACCAAAATTGTTGAAATGCATTTATGTTAATATTGTAATAAGTAATGTTCTAATAACAATAGATCTGTTTATCCCATTGAAATTATAAAAAACAATTTTCTTTAAAAAAAGGAATGTATGTATAAAACGATCGACAATTTATTAAAATTAAAGTTATTATAATATTATGATGTACCTACCTAATTAGTTAATTTAGAAATAAACTTTAATTAAATAAAAAATACAAACTATTCTTTTAGTTGTCGATGATAACCATTTATAAGCGCTATTCAACCTTATCTAGACAGTTGGTTAAATTTATTAAAACTCAATATACGTACGATTGCCAAGCGGCGATGATGTCGTACAGATAGTGATGAGCGCGAACATGTTCTTCACCGTCCGACCGGCTTTGATATATAGACCAACCATCAATCGATCTCAAACACAATTTGTCCGCTAGTTTGTAAACTGCATCGCTGGCTGTGTCTGTTGGGTGAATGTCGATTGCTTTAGTTCGGCCATCCAGGAAGAAGAATCTACAAACGATTGTGCCGAGTCTCCGCATAGCCTATAGCACAAAATATATGGTTTTAGATATCTCATCGGTAGAGCGTGTTCAAAACCAAAACATTAGTGTTTGGTCAACTCTAATAAAAATAATTAAACCAATTTTGAACAAAAATTCAGTGACAAGAACATTTTAAAGACGGTTTCACTTAAAGGTTGAAATGGACTTACGGCGATTTCAACTGTTGACGGTGGGTACTGTCGACACGATACTTTAGTGTTTTTGCAATTGTCGAGGCACCATTGAACGTACTGTTTAAGTTTTCCCTCGCATTGCAAATTCTTTCGTAAAAAGCTAACGAAATACTAAAAAATCATAAATAAAATATAATATTATAAGTATATTTTTAAATATTTTAGTATTTACTAATTTTATCTCAACAACTAAATTACACACAAAATAATACTGTGTGTACGTTAACGGATTGTAGAAAATGTTTTGTGCAAACCATTTAAATCATAAATATACCTTGTAGAGTAACTTGCTGGGCTGGAATGCAACAATCGCAAGGCAAATGAGCAGCCACACTCTCTCGGTGGACTCAATGTTTGGGTTATTTGTTGCTTGTCGCATGCACTGCACGAAAATTTCGTCTCGCAACTCTTCACGATTGATTCCCGCGCCAATTATCGACTGGATGATTTGTACTTCATTGTCTTGTTTTATATCACCTCTAGTATACTTACAAAGATCCTGTAAATAATAATACCATACGTAAAAAATTAAATTTAAACGAATATAATCTTAATATGATGATATTATTGCATTATGAACGGACTTATTAATCTAATACAGTCTAATTAATAAGTAATAATTAGTCTAATACATATATAATGTTTAACTATATTCTGAACCTAACCTATCCGATCTGATGCAATTTTAACAGTAAAATTATTATCACTAAACAATGTCAACAGGACTTACTCTAAATATTGATATGGCTATCGTTATGTTATCCGGATCGTACATATGTATGTGCGATGTCGGAATAGTTGAGCCACGGTGAAATGAAACCATTTCGTACATAGGTATTTTTTCCAGTGACTTGCTTTTCCTCTTCAGCGTAGCTATTATCGTTCCTACGAGTTACGGATAAAATACATTTTGATTATTACTGGTAAAATCACGAACAGATAATAAAAAATAATAAAACTTTATCGCACCTTCAGGTGAACGCTCATGAGCATTGAAATAGTTTTCGGCAAACTCGAGGATATCATGATAGTTATCTTGTAGCGGTTCGACGTTCAACTTCTCTTGGATGTTTTCCATCTCTTGAAGTTTCTTTTCCACTCTAAATTTCCTTCGCTGATCGCGTTCTGTAGTATCTTCGACAAATCCATTGTTATGCTTCCAATTCGCCCCCTGTAACATAATTGATTAATAAGTAAAAACCAAATGATTGTAAACGATTTCACTCAAAAATTGGTTATAATTCATGCAATCCAAAAATATGTTATAAAATATAAAATATAAATTATTTTATTTTGCAAAACGTAAACGCTAAACCGTGGAAATGTCCAAATAAAAATTATAGTACTTGACTACATACGGTCATTTAAAATATTTAATGGTACAAAAAGTCTGATTTTATTTTTTCGTACTGTATACCACTATACCTATTATTATTTTATCCAAGAAATGGCCTGAATTTTCGCTTTTTAATAAAAAGTAGACTTTATTACTCTATAAAATTTCTGCATTTAAGAGGGCATTAATTGGAAATGTTAAGTAAAAGCAAATAGAAAATTTGTACAGCCAATTGTTTGCCTTTTCGTCGCATTTCTTGCAGTAAAAATTGCTTATGAAGTATTTTATACTAATTTTTAAAGACTTTTTTTTTAGTAAACAGCAATTATAGAACTCATTAGATCACAACAGTTCAGATGTCTATAAAAAAACAAAAAAGAAACAAAATATTTTTCGAAAATTTGTATTTAAATATTTAAAAAATGTTTTTTTTTGTAAATATTCCCGTTTATCGTAGTTGTATATTTTTGTTTTTCCCATTGTTTAGAAAAATAATAGGAAATTTCCTTTTTCGATTCTTAAAGTTACTTAATTACTACCAACAATTTTCCTCCAAGAAGGTCTAAGAATTATTTTTACTATGAAAAATGTCTTTGCCAAAAAGCACACTTACGTGTAAATACATTGGCTTACATGTAAAAACCAATAAATTTATCGCTATGCTCAAACAATTATTGTTAAGATCATTAATTTTACTTACTCCTGTTCCAGAAGTTCTTGAGCTGGGTCTACTCTGCCGTGGTGATGACAGAGCAGCGGCGGCGGTAGCAGCTGGACTAATAGATCTATTGGCGCTTTCGATCGCAACGGGACTCTTGGCTCTGATCAGTTTGTGAGGCGGCGTTGGCAATGGCGGTGGTGACACGTTATCTTCATCCCTAGGCAACACTGCCTCGTAAATAGGTTCATCGTTAGCTTTGACTGGCTGTTGATTAAACGGTGGTGGTGGTGGAGGTGGATGCGACGGTTCTGGTAACACCACCTGCATTGCATTTGCTGGAGATGACGATAACGATTTCTCTAGTCCTCTGCTCTCGAGCTCCATTTCAACAATTTCTATTTCTCTTTGGATCACACTCTCCAACTAAAAATGTACAAAACGTAACGCAAATGTTTATTAGATACACTGTTCAATATATGATTCGACAGAATCAAAAAAATAAAATACGCATAGAGTGCATTTGAGTTTTTAAAATCACGTGGTTTGAAAAAATATCACTACCTATATATTTAGTGTAATCAATATGCATCGGTGTTGTATACAATTCGAGTATTGAATAAAAATTGGTATTCAAAACAAATTTTAAATATTTTTACATAAAACAATCTATTACATTTGAAAACTATAATTTACATCCTTTGGTAAAAAGAATCGTCTAAAATTTACGTATTTATAATATATTTAAATATAAATATTCAAATAGTTTACAACACTGAATATCATAAGTATTGTGTAGGTAATCCTCAAATGTGTTAATTAAAGCGAAGAGATATTAGTTCGAGTGCCAATAATCAATAGTCAAAACTTCCGATATAGATTGGTGTGATTATATGGTTAAAATAATTAAATCAAAAACAAGAAAAGAACCTCTTTAGTAAATCTTAAATACGTTATAAATATATTTTCTCACCTGAATAACATAATATCATGTATATTTTTGTCCCTAGCAAGTGGAATAATTTTCTACACAATAGTGTATACGTATGCCTACGTAATACAGTTTTTGGTGAAAAAAATTTGGATAATGAACTAACGAAAATATTGTTAATCATAGGAATATATGATCGTATAAGGTATAATTCGATAATTTGGTGTGCCAGAAGAAATAAATCGTGTGCAAATTACCTCATCGAAATCGCTTACTATTTCCTTCATACGGTCTCCCACAGTGTCTATAGAGCGGCCAGACTGGACGTCGGACAAAAAAGCAAATAGATTGTCCAAGTCTACAGACTCGTGTGCCGGATCTACTTGAAGCCTAGAGTTTAATTGTTCAGCCAGTTTTGCGAATTCAATTTCGGATATCCTGAAAACCAATTGTGATGATACTATGCAGATTCCAATAAATCATTTTTACTACATAATAATATACGTAAAACTCCTTACTTCTCTTCTTTTTCGATTTGCAATTCGTTTAACTGTTCATTTTCCTGAGCTTTTTCTTTGAGATCTTCAGTTTTGCGTTTTTCTTCTTCTACGCGTTCCCGTTTCCGCATTTCTTCTTCTACTCGTCTCATCTCTCGCAAAGCAGCAGCGACCTATATAAAATAACAAATATAAGTGATACTATTACTCCCAATTAAATATTCATTAGGTATAAGTTGTCTACGATTAAAATACTTTGATTACCTCTCGAGCAAAAACTCCTCTTAGATGCGATTGGATTACGATGGCGGCTCGACGTTTTTTCAAGAACACTAAACGTTGTTTCCAACTCTTGAACGCCGTTTGTACAATTATAACCGCGGACCTTGTTTTAATATAATCTGAAAAATATTTATCAAAGGAATTCATATAAATCCTCTAGCAAGAATAATACATTAATGAAATCGTCTACCTTTTCTGACGAAATATCCTCTCCACGTTCGTTGAATGATTGTGGCCATTAAGTTGAGCATTACCTTTCGCTTATCTTCGAGTGGTTCATGCGCTTTGTTCCGAAGAAATACTTTAGTTTTGCCTATCTGACACTCTTCCGAAGGAATTTCTTGTAGCGTCAAAAACGCCCTATAAAAAACATGATTATGCAATGTTGATAATAATAATAAGCGCGAGCAATAATGATATTGCAGATTTTTCGAAAAATCATTACAAAAAACCATATTTTCATATACGTACTTAACAGCTGAGCGCTCTTCGGTGGGTAGTTTTGTTCTCACCAGACAACGGTAACGGCTTAAGAACTCGTGAAATGACATATGTATGGGATAGCCCTCTTTTCGAATTCTGATTATATCCAACATGCCTAAGTACTTCAATTGGTCCAACACTAACTTCTCATTGTAATGGTCTGGTGCTTTTATTGTGTTAGGTTTGATACATCTCACGTACCTTTAATACAAAAATTATTGAAACAAATTCGATAAATTTGATTCTCGATTAGATAATTCTAGAGGCATGTACCATGGATTTGTGGATTGCAAGACATCTACTAATGCTTGTAATTGATGTCTGAACGTATCGCTAACGGTTGGACGACCTTTAGTGGTTCCTCTGGTGGATGTGGAATTGGCACTGCCCATTCGCGACACGGTAGATCCAAGTAAATCCTATCAAAAAATAAATTGTAATATTATAGTTTTGGGTTATTTTAAACCACGAAAGTGATGACCTCTATGAAAATACTGACCTGATATTTAATGAGTTCACGTACAAAGACGTTCGTCGAACGTGTCATGAAATCAAAAAATACATCTTGCTGTACATCACGATTCTTGTCAACAAAACCACTGGCGGTGTAAGTAACAGAACCAGCGTAGTGCAAAATACTGAATTCCGATTCCCATTTTCGACGGTCGTCTCCTTTCACGAAATTTGGATGATTCTCAAATTCCGTGTGCAAATTCATCAAGTATGTTGTGTCTGATCCCTATGGTTAATCAATACAGTTATACCACGACACTACATAATTTTTTCTATAAATAAATATTATTACCTTAGGCATATGACACTGTTCAGTCAACAACTTCAGAATACAGCGAGGTGGTTTCTCAACTAGTTCTAAACAACTTGTGTTATCGGTGAATTGAATGTGTGAAAATTTAATTTCTTCTTGTCGGTACTTTAGTATATAAAATAAAAACGTCGTAAAATTTAATGAATTTTCAAATATGAAGTTATAAAAATACAAGGTTATATTATATTATCATTATCATAGAAGAAATATGGTGCAGAATGAGCATTATAATAATTTTTAATATTTTATTATACGTACAATTTCTTGTTCCAATGCGAAAACATAGTGATTGAAAAACTTGTGTAGTTTCTCGTTAGTGTAATTTATACATAACTGTTCGAATGAATTGATAGTGAAATTTTCAAAACCAAATATGTCGAGTACACCAAGAAACCTTGACGTATCTTGTCCAGGATTTGTGCAAGTATTGATGTGATTCACGAGCCACGCGAAAGTTCGCGAGTATAGTGCTTTGGCCATTGCATGTCGGTTTTCAATCGCCTAATTAAAGTATATTTAATACCATATTATAGATTATACTGTAAGTTTAGTAGTTTTGATCCCATATCAATAGCGATATTAAAAATAATGGTTTACTAAATTAAAAAAATAAAATAAAATAAACTATAGTAATAATTATCTTGTGGAATATATTACGTAACAGTTCATGAAAAGGATGGTTTTGTATTTTTTTATATGACAGAATATAATGTATTAAGTATTATTATTCCGAAGTAAATAATGCCTAATTTTGAAATAATAAATAAGTACATTTGAATAGCTGATATTTAGACTGAAAATTATGTAATTGTTTTTACCACAAAAATCTATGTATTTGATAATATGATTTATTAATACTAAGTATAAAACAGAATGCCGTTTAAAATGCTGCAGATAGTATTGTATCTAATTGGCCAATTAGACACGCATTAAGCCAACACTGTGCTTAATGAATCATGTACTTATGTTTAAAAACAAAAAAAAGAACATTAATTTCTCGTATGAAGTTTTTCAAAATTCTATGATTCACGTTTCCCATCTACAAATTAGATACGTTAAAAACATAAACGTTTAGTATAGTTAAAAGCATATTATGTAATATTTTCATTAAGTGGTGTGGCCATGCGTAACAAACCAATAACAATAAAAAGATAGCATAAACATTTTGGTCAAACAAATAATACTCGAGATTTTAAACACAGAAGTATTGCATGTATAAATAACACTAACTAAGAACCGGATTTCGATGACTTTTTTTTGGCTTCTGGTGTTTTTAAAATGCGATTAAGTAACATATGGAATCTATTTAAAAATATTTTTCTACTTAAGGTTCGAGAGTTAAGAGACATTATTTTTAAAACTATAAGAAAGCAAGACATGTAGTAAATGTTTTTATAGCATCTACATAAGGATACTCAAACATATTGGTTGTACATTTATAATATTATTAATTATTAAATTATCGTCTCAACACGACACGTATTTTTATATATCGTCAACATACTTCGGGCAGTTTTAGAGGTATTTCAGTTATGTTTCCGCGCACGTTTATCTGTCTGAGCAATGCAACGTGGACCACGTCTTCCTTTTGCAGTCCCAATAAGTGAGACACGACTGACAGTACTTCGTGGTCATTTTCAGTTAGTTGACATTTTTCACCATCGACATCCTGTAGGTTAAAACAAACATAAAATATAACGTGAAAAGCACAAATAACAAAAAAAAAAAAACATCCATGGCAGGGCTAAAAAATTTGTGTTTTAAGTTCAAAGTATAATATTCTATAATGTCGTAAATAAATGTACCAAAATGTAATGTGTATATATAAATCTTTGATCAACTATTTAAAATGTATTAGTTCTTAGAGCACATTTTAACATTTTTATTTATTGGTTATATTAATACAAAACGACATATTATTTTGTCATCTGATAACTGGACAAGTATACCAGTAAATATTTTATGATACATTTTGATAGAAAACAAAATTATACCACGTTTTGTAATCTCAATGTAAATGATATGATTATGAATAAAACTATAATAAAAAACGTTGACCTGCCCTTATATTCAAATCTTAAATCATACATATATCCACGAAAAACATGAAGGTTCAATACTTCAATGCCGAACATTTAGAACCTAATACGTTGTAAGAAGAAATTTTAAATAAATATATTCATTTACTTAACGTCATGGTTTATTATAAATTTATAAATACATAGTTTTTGATGAAAATATTTTATTCTAATCGTATATTTAAGCACTTTAGGCGTAAACTGTATACGTGTATATTTGATTGTATTTTATTAACACATATAAAATAAATCTCAACTCATAACTAATCAATTGTAATTTTATTTTTTTGTGAAAACGTAGGTACGTAGTTTTGGTATTATAACCGACTAGATAATATTAATTTTTTGATGGAGTTAAATTACATCGTACAGTTAATGATATCAGCGATGTAGGTATGTAGTTATTTACCCGAAAAACAGTATTTCCCAGCCACAGAATGGCTGACAGGACGCAGAAAATTCCATCAACCATGTTGAGTGGTATGCGGAGTACGTTGAACGCTAAACGCAGCGCGTCGAATTTGTGTACGTCCGAAACGCCGTCTATGGTTCTGCAGCCCGACTGGTTTAAGTAGTTGTAAAATTCTGGTGGTTTCAATCTGTATAACTCAACCAAGTCCTTGTTGTGCTACCGAAAACAAAAATAAATATTATATATTTTCGTACATAAATTTCTAAGCACAAAAATATTTCTAGGAGATAGACAACTAGGTACATTATATCCTAATCATTCAAAACAGGTTGACGATTCTTTTTTTTTTGTTTTGGAAATAATTTTTAATTTTAAACATATCTATTTATCGATCATACATGATTTAGAACAGACAATTGGTGAAATTTTCAATAAATATTGCTGTATCATAAATACATTTTAACAAAAACAATCATTACACGAATTTAACGTAAGTATACATTTTCAATTTAATTACTTGGTAAAAATTAAAATTAAATTGTATTTGAAAAATTATTTTTTAGTGTGCACAGCTTCAAATTTTTTTCGGAGTTATAAAAAACTCAAAAACAGGTATATTTTAAATTTAATTTACCTATTTTTAGATTTATAATATTGCTTTTGGTTTTTCAAATTTTAATTTTCTAAAATGCTCTTTCATAAATCTGGATTTTTTTTAGTAATTTTATGTTTAACCCGTTAACAAAATACTTATAGAAAGGCAAACATTGTATTATTATTATTAAACAGTTTAAAAATTAATAGAATAATAAAAATCATACTTGTTTAACAATTTTTAACAATTTGTTCTTACTTTTTAACAAAATATATAATTGAAAATATGTTAACGAATATTTATAATTTTTGATTGCATTATTATAATATATTTATATATCAAAACGTTTTAAGTAAATAAATATGCTTATAAATAAAAATCATTCCCCTCCAATTCGATATTTACAGATATATTATCTTCGAAAACGACTTACTCTGGCACCCTCGGCGAGCTGATAGAACACGTGATAATTTCGTTCACCGGCACTCTGGAATGTAATTCTTGACTGTTCCAACAGATAGTCTTGTATGATGCATCCTTTTATCATCCATCTGCCGTCAAAGCAAACTTGCATGAACTTTCCAAAGCGACTAGAGTTATCGTTTCGCGCTGTTTTTGCGTTACCTGAAAAAATTCAGTTGATAATAATAGTTATTATGTTCTATTAATTGTAATATCCAACACATAAATATATTAAAACAAATATAAGTAGAATATAAAAATGAAATTCTTTAAAAATCAAATGTTGTATTATCTTAAAAGTATTATATTTTATGGACTCTCTTTCGCAAAATGTATGATAAGTATACCTAGTGGCTAGTACCTACCTATAGTATATATGAGGAAATTCAAATACCTATTATATTTTATAATATTTTGATAGTAAAACCACTGTTTACTTTTGATTTTTAAATTTCATACTATAGTTTTAATATAATATGTAAACTCTGGAAAAATCAATTTAATTTTTATACAAGAATTGAACGGTTACGGTTTGACTTTTGCAACAATGGACAACATGTTTCATTCGTAAATTGTCACTTCACTCAGTTCACTTGTCTTATACAAACTTTAAATTAGCTCATAAATAGAAACCATTGTTTCAATATATATTATATTATATTTATATACATCAACATTTTTAAATATTTATTCTACTATCTTTACTATTGTAGATTGCGAAATAAACAATTTAAATAATCGTATTATAAAATGAAAAATCTAATATTAATTCACAATAAGAATGAAATTATTTAGTGCTGTATAAATCTATAGGATTATTAGTATTATAAATTAAAATGTATTGAACATTAAAACGGTGTTTCCAATTTAACTTGGTAACTTGATAAAGTTAACCTGACTTTTTACATTCAAAACCGATTTTTTTTTAATTTGTACATATTATTTCGTAGTATAGAAATATTACGTATATAAATAATAATTAATTTCAAATATTATTGAACATAATTTGTATCTTTTCATGTATTTACAATAATTGATAATAATATATAGCTAGTAGAAATCTTTTAACTAAAAACAGAAAAAACATTTTAGTCTATTTTCGTTTGATTTAAAAAAATATATGTCAAAAACTAGTGTTTTTGAGATTTTAATTCGATAATTTTAAGATGGCACCATTTAAAATCATTAATTTATACCTGAGTCTTTATAATCATCATAAAAATCATAAGTTATAATATTTATCTTAGTTAATGTAGTTAATTCAGTTAATTATGAATAGTCTAATATAAGTAATATATCGTCATAAAGTAGTTATATACTCTATCCACTGTATCTGCATTTACTTAACGAAATTGAATTAATTATTAAATATCTAATAATACAAAGCTTAGAATTTCAAAATAAATTATAAAACGATTAATCTATTATTGTTTCAGACGTGATACAAAGTCACTATAATTGTATTTCTTGATTAATAGCATATTAATAAGTGTATATCAGCATAATCAACATATGTAGCAATTTCAACTCATACACACTGAAAATTTGATTACATGTTCAATTATACGGCATTAATTAGTGATTTTATTTCATTAATTATTAGAGACATGGACCAGGAAGTTGGCATGCTCACTGATGCATCCTTAACTAGGTACTGTGTAATTGAACCAATGCGAAAATTTAACTCAATAATAATTGTTAGCCTTTCATCAAACCTAACTAGCTGGGATAGTAAATAATCACTCTTTTATTATTTTTTACTGCAAAATAAGAATTGTAAATATTTCTCTTTAAAAATTATATGTATCTAGAGAATTTAAAAAATTATCATAGTAGATTTTTAATAGACACAAAACCAATATTTTAAGTACCTAGACCGACACACGATTATACAAAAATAAACTAATAATTACAGTAATTATAGCAATTTCAAATTGTATTATGTCAAAAGTATTATATTCAAAAAAAACCAGTACTGATGACAACCACACTATTCATATAACATTTTTTCAGCCGATTTTATGCACTATTCACAGTACATATAATTGTTTTAATTTATAGCCATTGACATAATATTGAAAGGATCATTTTTCTCTGTCAGCTTAGTCTGGATGCAGGAGTTGGTTTTTTATGTAGTACATTGATAAATACGAGATCGTCATTTTTATTTTTAAATAACCCTCTCGATTAGATATCCACATACTTCATCATATAAAACCACTTGTTTTCATAATTACCTATATGAATAAACCAAAACCATAACCAACCCTCTTTAGCTCCCATTCCTTAATAAACTTGCTAAAATATATATTTTAAATTGTTTATAACATTTAAATCTAATCATCTAATTAAAAATATTGATGATATAATACATGAGAAACCCGATAATAATATTTTAGGTGCACGTTTCACTTTAATTATGATACATTTTTACCCCGTGTGAACAGTGGTCATATTAAAAATTAAAAATCCATTTATGAACTTTACTTTATATAACACCATATTACTACATAATATTATATTATATTGCAATACATATAATAGGTATACGCACCAAACGATTCCAAAATTGTGTTGGCTTCGAGTATCTGCTGTTCGACCCATGTGCTTACGTTGCTAGTCACCGAGCACAAATATTGGAGGATGAATTTGGTGGTTTCCGTTTTGCCAGCTCCGCTTTCGCCAGATATCACACACGATTGATCGATGTCACCGGTTTGTAAACTGTTGTATGCAGCTTCCGCCACGGCGAACACGTGCGGTTCCAACACACCGATTTTTGATCCATGATATTGAAACACGTAGTCCTGTAATAACATATTAGTAGCGATTACATATTAGTACGATTATTACACCACCAACATCATTGTTAAATTATTTTTGATGATGGATAATAGAATCATGAATATAATAGTTTAATGATTTAGGCAGGAAATTATAATACTATTGTAGATCCCGAATCGGGCAGTGGAAAGTATAGGTACGGAGAGTAAATGCAGTCGACTTGACAACAATCAAAATATTTTCGATTTTATAATTTTCTTTTAGGGTAGCCGCCCGATCCCGTAATGTACGTATCGTGTAACGTTAAAAATATATTATGTTAATAGATACCTCTACCTACTTCTTATTGACCAACAAAATATAATGGCACATCAAATTTCGATCTATTTTCGACTTGTACATTATTTTAGTATTAAGTCATACCAAAGTAAAATATTAAAATATAGTACCAAATTACCACCATGAAGACAAAGCCAAACCCGTGCTATATATATAACTTATTAATGTACAATATATTAAACTGGAATCACCAATATTTTTCATTTAAAGATAATTCCATTGCGGAATATACTAAATACTTACCAGGTATCGGTTAAGTTAAAAATTAAAAATTAAATATTTTGCAGACCATAATAGCCAATAGCTAGGTATCTCTATTATATATTACTCGATCATCAGAATACCTATCGGATAGGTACCAACAATCAACATATTCTACTAGTGTGATAGGATAAAATCCGTAGAATAAGTCATGGATAAATGGACCATTTATCCAGTGCGTTTGAATAGAACTATTTAATACAGCGATAATATTTATATTACATTGTTAAACGTCAATATTTTTTATTTTATCAGTTTCTAGTGTTTTAATGGCTTCTTCAGACAGTGTATTTAATAACACTATACAACATATCAACTAATAGTTAATAGTTGACAACTATATAATAGCTATTATTTACTGATGTAAATAATATTATATATATAATGTAATTATAATTACGAGTATATATAATATACAGTTATTTAGGTGATCGTTTTGATTAGAATCACGCAACTAATCAACGACAAAAAAAGTCAATTAGAGTAATAACTTACAAAAAGGTATAGTAATTTGCACAACTTGGTGTTTTCAATTATTATTATACAAGTATAATAAATAATATTACAATCAATTTACATATTGGAACTTGAATGCATATTTCAAAGTTAATAAATAATAAATTATAAACGAATAACAAAGAACACTATTTTTTGAGTACTTATTCAATTTTGTAAAATAATTTATAAACTCGTTTTACCGCTTATTTTACGGGTTTTATAGTAAAAACTACAATTAGTTCAAAAACCAATTAATTTGATTTTCAGCATTTTAGTACCTACCTATAATGGCTACCGTGACGTTTAAATTGGATTTTACAATAACAACAAATCAATTAAGTTCAATGGTAAAACAAAAAATATAATAATAATATTCAATTAGAGGATGCAACACGCGTAAAGATAATATATGGATATTGTATAACTAGAAATTCATTTGTTTCGCAAAATATTTATCGTTCAAATCAATAATAAATTTGAATGATTGATTAGGAAGATACTTGACATGATTAAATTTATAACTAGTTTAACGTGAGTATTTTAAAATATAAATAACATTTTCTAAACGGTGAAGTATTCAATAACCCATTGGCCATTATTATGTCGTGGAACATGTCACATACTCGAGTGGATCGGTTAAAAATCGTTTAAGTACATGTTGTTTTTTCTTTCGCTGTTTTCTGCAATTTTCTCAAAGAGTATTGAAAACCACTGCGAAATTCAAATAACGACCTACGAAACATATTCAGATTCCAATCTAAAGAATAAAGTCATGAGGAACGTTTTTTTTTTACTACGCAAATTCGTATTGCAGCAAAATGATAGGTAAGTATAAAATTTTACTGAACAAGTTCAGGATTACTAAAAGCACCAAAGTCTGAAACTGTGTGCATTTTTCAATAATTTATTGTTAATCAAATAGTTAATAAAAAATAGAAAAAATTTTTATTATTATTTTCGAGTTGAGTATTGGGGTCGTGAACACGTTTATTTCAATTTTGACCTTTATTAAAATGCCATAATGTAACAATAGAAAATGGATGGGCAAAGTAACGTGTTACACATGCAGTTGGTATACCAAACCATATTTACAGAATATAAGCCATATTGTAAAGAAATTTTCTGTTTATTAAATTCATCTATTTGTTTTGTTGAACACTTGATTAGATTGTAGAGTAAATTGCATACTCCTTTATGGAAATATATATAATATATGATATACGATTCCGCGTTATTTTAAATCATAACGTTGCTATAACAATCGTTTGATCACGTTGTTTTAATAGGTAGATATTATGTATAAATGTTATAATTAAAAATTAAAAAAAACTTGAAAGAGAATTGTTTCCGACTTCATTAATTAAATTATATACCATTTACTAAAATAATAATTTGATTATACCTTTGTTTAATTTAGCTGTGTATACAATAATGTTTAATAAATAAGAATTATTATATTTAATAATTTTGTTATCATCACGAGTAGTTGTCTAAAATATTGCAGCTAGTGTATAATAAAATAGAATAATTTTATACATTTTAATCATTATGCTAAGTCATTTTAAGAAAAAATAATTAACTACAAAATATTACTATGACAAGAACATAAAATTAAATTTTAATTTTAAACTAAATTTAAATTAAAATTTGTTTAAGGTCAATTTAAAATATTGTGATCAAACATAACAATATAACGTGCTTACATTTTATTATGAACAATTAAAACTATTGATCGTAATTATTCGTCATACGAGAATAAATTTATTTGCAATTGACTTTTAAAAGTTAAATAATTGTTGTTTGCATTTTTGGCTCCAGCTCAAAACGTATTGAACCAACTTAGAATACACAATGTTACATTTAATCGTTTTTAACTGTATATACGTATTTACAATAGCTCAAACCGGGCGCACCTATAAACACCGTTTTCATATTTTGTTATGCGATTTATATTATGATATTATGTGAAAATCCTCCACCGTTATGAATAAATTTAATAATTTATTATTATTCTATTCGCTCCGCTTAATACATATTGGTGCAAAATAAGAATCTTACGAAGTCGGTGGTTATAAGTTGTATAACTTAATATTATATATTATGATAAGATAGTAGATACTACTTTTCACGATAATAATAGTTTAAAATTGCTTTTATTTCTATAACCCTCAACTGTATGGCCGGATTGGCGCATACTCAACATGAGTTTCACACAGATCGGAAGTGAATAACACATCAAAATGCATTTTACGATAAATAATTATATCACATTATGTTCACATGTAGTACAAATATAATCGCAAACCATACAAACGATGCAACGCATTTACCTCCAAACGATAATAAAGAGCCAGCCCATCGCCATCTGCAGCTAAATAAACTCAAAGAATAAACATTAAAAACCTATAAATAATTAATGTACTAGGGACACTTGAATTATTATCCCATGCAAGTGCACGTTATTTTGTAATCTTGAAACCATTTATGTGCTGTTTAGTGTTATTATGTTGGCCGGCAAGTAAATTCGGTCTTCATTGTTTCAATTAGTATAGTATACATTAAACGCCTTACATGTGTTTATCATTGTACTTATATTAAGATCAGGTTTTCGGGAAAAAATAAAAGAAAGAAAAATCAAAAATGAGGACTTAATTCAAGCGGAATAACTAACTGCATAAAAAGTATCGGTATTTCTGATCGCATTAAATATGATTAAATTTGATAATATAGATCAGAAAAGAACAAATATCATGCTTTACCCTTCTGACTTAGAAGAAATATTAAAACTTAAAATCAATTAAATTTAATTAGGTTTCAATTGAGCCGTTTATAATAATTATTTTAATAAAGTTAAAGTAAGTACGGTAATATAAAACGTGACTCAACTGCATAATTTAAAGCTGATGGCAGAATTATAGAATTATATTCACGCATGAGCCTCGTGAAGTCTTGGCCCATTAATTTGGGATTGGTGACTTAAACGGGATGTTAACTAGAACATTTTTTTCATGTGAAAAAAATTTTTTTTAGTAATCTTAGTACGGATCGAATGGAATTTTAATGTCAAAAAAATGTTTATTGAATGAATATAAATTTAAAAAAATAAAATAAAAAGAAGATTTAAAAAATATAATTTTATGCAGATTGAAGTTCACGGACAAACGTGATGGGAAATGTTGTGTTGTATTATCTCGCACCGTTAGCGAGGTTACACAATACCACAGCGGCATTACCGGTAAGGGAAGATTTTTTTTACAATTTTTTTATACTGGTGCAGAGGGGGGCCGTCATTCTGTGGGGTGGTCGTCACCAGCTGTGTTTTACGACCCCTTTCGCTAGAAAGGAAGAGTTCTGTAAGGTGGAACCACTCTCGCGGAACAGGCATACGATTATGCCTAGGACCATGTAATAATATTGGAAGGATTTAATTGGGGTGGAGGGAAGTAGATAGGATTCGATACCATAAAGTGTCGGGAACGTTTGTCATACGGACATAAATTGCGGGTAAAAAAAAAATTATGAGATTCAAAAAATGTATACATAAATTACACTAGACGAAATTAAAGTACCTACAAAATGCAAAGGGTTAACTTCAATAGATTACGCCAAACGCTTCAGGTTTATTACACATATAAATTACAATATTGTTCATATAATATATTAAGTTCATTATATTATATTTGTAATTATTTTCATTCTTTTTTTTTTTCAAATTTATTCTATAATATATTCTCATACGTATTTGAGTTTTAATAAGGTCGTCGATTATACTCGTATATGAACTATTCGATATGAAGCTGTCAAACATTAATACAGCTAACCCTCGATTCTAATTGTAATAATATTTTAGAAATTGTTGTAGTGATTAACGGATGAAAACAAGTGCTGAACGCTAGATGTCGCTGTAATATCCTGTTGGTGTGTATAAAATAAATGTTATTAAATACTTCAAGTATCACACAAATTAAATATTATACACGAGATAAAAAAGTGAACATTAATAATAATATTGAAATATAAAAATGTCTAATATTTGTAATACGGCTGATTGTTATATGGACTTATATTGTACGTTATACTCGTATATAGCTTTATTTATAATATAATATGATTAATTTAAATTCTTATTTAATAATCACAGCGCATTGTACATGTCTGTTATCAGCAGTCTTATAAAAGATACTTTTTAAAATATTCGATCACAGATATAAAAGCTTATTTTGAAAAGAATTTGAAATAGTAGTAATATAAATAGTAAAGTAGTTAGTATGCAAGCACAAAAAAGATTTTAAATAAAAAAGTTTTTGTTGATACTAGTAAATATATAAGTAGGTAACGTTATTTTATTATATTTTTAGTTTTTATCTTAAAAATAATTTATTTAAATAGTGGTTTATTACATTTTACTTCTTTTACATTAATATTTCTGAGAATTGTATACCTACTACATAATTTGATGTAACTAATAATAATTAATAAACAAATTAAAGGCCAGATAATTAAAATTATTTTACACACATTACGCTATGTTATCATTTATCATGAATTATGCAAATATCCATTAGTTTTTTTTATTTTATTGAAAATATCGAATACATAGAATAAAATAAACAAATTTTATAAAATTATAATAAATAAATATTTTAAATACTTATTTGAATAGGTGCTTAAAAAATATACTACTCGAGGTAAGCATATAATACAGGTACCTAACAGGCAATGAATGTCTGTGAACAAAATCAGTAAATATTTTCCATCGTCTATAGCTGTGACTAATTTTCTGGTGTGTTTGAGCTGCAAACGAGATTATAAATTGTTTTATAAAATCAAGTCAATCTGCGATGCACGCACACTGGTAGATAGGTATGCGTCGAATAAACAGTTTGTAGTGGACTCAAAGTCGCGCAAGGTTTTAATTAATCGGACTAAGCTAAACCAGTGTTATCGTTAGAACTTAATAACATTTAAATAACACGTAAAATATGTAAAACCGAATGTTTTATTCATTAATTATTATTATTATTATTTTTTTTTTTGTCAACAACGTGTAATTGAATAAATTATAATACTGCGAATTAGATATCATTAAAAATTAAAACAATAATATTTAAAATATTTTAATGTATAATACCATTCAGTGATGTAGCTATAGGATTTTGTATTGAGAGTGCTGACAATTTGTAATAATATTATAGGAGAAATTCAACTAGAATATCTCATAATTCATAAACAGTTTGGTATGCTGATGCTGCGAATGCTTTATAACATTTAAGACATTTTCAATAACCTACATATAAATAATTTCAATTTTTATCCAATTTGGTAACGTTTTTAAATTTTTCTTAAATTTCTGGGTGGGCTTTGTGATTCCTTTAATGATACTAATTATCGTTCAAAATCAATATTGTAATAACCTTAATAATGCATCAATTGAATTATATTTTCATCGTACTTTAAACAATTTCATTTAAAATATTCTTTTGTTCCAATATTTCTTCGAAATCGTTTATATTGTATTTTAGTACTTATCTAGTCAAATCCATATATATAATATGACATATTATTATTCAATACCTATGTTATTTAAATATAAAATCAATATTAAGTGGGTACGCTTTATAAGAGTTTAATACTTTATTGTGTATTATGTAGTTTAAGTGTTCAAAGTAGTGTAGTTCTTTTAAATACCTACCATGTTACTATAATCTCATCCTATGTTATGACCAGCCACAGATATGTAGTCAATGAACCACTCCATATATACCTACTTATAAGCCATCTACATGTCACTCATTTTTAACTGATTTATAATGTACAACTTTATATTATTATACCGACACATCGGAGTGTCGTGTGTTGAATATTAAGGTTTTTTTGAAAAAAAAAAAAAAAAAAAAATCTTCTTAAACTGCAGGCATCAACGATGATAAATCTTCGATTATCATATACCTTTATAGCAATCATTGATAATTTGTTAATGCTAAATAAGTAATAAGTAATAACTAATAACTAATCAATACTAATAATTTATATCAACAAATATTTATTTTTTCCATAATTTCATTGAAATATTTAAAAACGAAGAATGTCACTCTTCTTGAAATATTTGCATAATGAATACACAGTCTTAGATCGACGTCTGGATCGGGAGTTTTAAATTTAATTTGAGAGCAATTATCATCCTCGTTACGACGTTACGTTCTATGAAAACAACGCTGAGTGAAAAGTAGTTCTATGTTTTTATTATTATTATTATTACTTATATTAATTCCATTTTAATGATATCTTTTGTATAGATGTTTCAAGTTATTAAATTGTATAAGTTTTTTTAAAATAAAATATGTATATATATATAGTAATACTAAGTAAATTATATGTATAACGGTATCATTGGATCACACATGAAAAATGTTTACAACATTATTTTTAAACAATAACAACAATACCTATAATAACAAATATGATATATACTGCATAATACTGCATCAACATTTTAAAAACCTTTGAAATTAATTATCAAACATTTGTAGAGCGAATTAACTAACAACCTTTGTACTTTTACAGATTGATGCAATTTTCTTGAATTTCATTAAAAAAATATTGATATTCCGATATACTTATAATATTATATATACTATATTTGTGCTCATTTTTCAAACGGTAGGGTGTGCGGGTTATTGTACGAAACTTTAGAAGTTCCAGCTACTTTAACTGCTCTAAAAAAGTATTTCAAAGAAGAAAAAAAACATTGTCGTCCTAAAATCAATAATTTTCTCACTAGGGTCGTTTTGAAATAAAAAAGAAATCAAAGATTGTGCATAAAATTCGAGTGCCCGAATGAGATGGCACTAAAGCTAAATCCCTTAAGAATAACTTGATAGACAGGTCACTCCATAAGTCTACTATTTTTAAACTGCTTCAAGCGCAGATGACAATCATAAAGTTAATAGGAATAAAACTTGAAATAGATATATAGATCTGTGTTATTATTTTATTTCAGTTTTTGCGATATATTTTATATTCATGTACGAAAACCAAAGAAGGGAAAATAAATTAAAAAAATTAACTTGAGTTTTAATAACTTAATAAACAATTTATTTAACTTTAAAAGTTTATAGTTAATAATGGAGAAAAACAACTAATTTATTAAAATATATTAATTTAATTAATTTTTATTTTATTTACTACCTGTAAGTGTTGAGTTATAAATATACTTCTTATTTTATTTATTTCATAATATCTGTAGTGGCGACTACAGTACATTATTTAAATTAAGTCGATTACACATTTGTATCAACTATAATATTATTTCTAACACTTTTTATTATTATTCATATTAAAAATTATAATATATATATATATATTATATACATACAGACTACAAAGTGATTAAATAGCTAATTAATTAGTTTTAACTTTACTCTTATATAAATATACAATACAACCATGATATTATATTTCAAATTAACTGTTGAAAGTTAATTTATTGCAATGGATTATTTAACTATTTAAAGTATAAAGTAAATTAGAAAATTAACAAACTAGTTAAAAGTTTTTTAAAAAATTACCATTTTAACTTGTTAATTTTTAACAAAAAAAATAATCGGCCACTACTAATGACTATTAGATTCTGAACGAAGTGATGAATGTATTGATTTTACAATGATGTGTGTTTTTTTTTTTTTTTTTTTTTTTTTGTGTCTGTCACCACGTTTGGAGAGCAGTAAAAGTGCTCCGATTTTAAAAAGTGGACCCTGTTTCGGATAGGAAAGTGAATGTAGTTTGTACTTTGGGGGGTCAAAAGTAAAAAATTTCCAATAGTTTTCAAAAGCGCCGGGAAAACCAAAAAAAAAAAAATGACGGAAAAACGGGAATTTTAACGCAAAAACCAGTTTTCGACCAAATCGATTTTTTTTTATGGTTGTATTCAAAAACTAATCACTGAAAATACTTGAATTTTTCACCAAATGTTAATGTCAGTGGTATCCGTATATAGTAAAATTTTCAAAATTTTGACTTTTTTTGAGTTATTTATAGACCACTGAAATTTTCGATTTTTTTGAGAAATTTTTTTTAAAGTGTCGATAAAAATGTTGGATGACCAAAAATTTTGAAAATTTAATACAAGGTTCCTTATGAGTTTTTTTTAATGTAGCTAAAAAAATTAAAATCGTTAGTCACAATTTTTTTTTATAAGCGTTTATAGTTCAATTTTTACGAAATCTGTCGAAAACGCGAAAATTTGCAAGTAATTTTGAAGTTGAAAAATCATAAAATTTTTTTCTTTTAACTAAGTTTTGAAAATTTGGTACAAGGTTCTCCATACATTTTTCTTCAATTATCTGTAAAAAAACTCTACCGGATTCAGACAAAAAAATTTTATGAGTGTTTGAAATTTAAATTTTTACAAAACCGCGCTAAATAACGGTTTAGCCTCAAACGATTTTTGATATTTGTTATAATTCAAAAAGTATAAGTCGTAGATACTTGAAAATTTTACCAGTTATTTAGATTGGCATTTTATTTACTTGATTTAATTTTCAAAATATTTTGAGTTTTTTTGAGCTATTTATAGACAACTGACATTTTCAATTTTTCTGAAAATTTTTTTTTGAAGGGTCGATAAAATTTTTTTGGCCCTTTCAAAATACTTGAAAATTTTATACAAAGTTCTTCATATGTTATTCTTAAAGTGATTAAAAAATTATAAGAATACATAGGCACAATATTTTTTTATTAGCATTTGAAGTTCAATTTTTGACGAAAATTCGTCAAAACAGCATGAATATTTGCAAATTATTTGAAGTTGAAAAATCATAAAATTTTTTGTTTATAACTAAGGATTAAAAATACAACACTAAGTTTTCCATTAGTTTACCTTCAAGTATCTATAGAGAAAACTCGAAGCATCATTATAGGAAAATTTTTAGTGCGTTTGAATTTTAAATTTTAACGAAATCGCGTAACGATAACGATTTATCCTCAAACGATTTTAAATATTTGTTATTATTCAAAAGTATAAGTCGTAGATACTGAAAATTTTATCAGTTATTAAGACTAGCGTTTTCTTTACGTGATTTAATTTTCGAAATATTTTGAGTTTTTTTGAGCTATTTATAGACAACTGAAATTTTCAATTTTTGAAGTGTCGATAAAATTTTTTTGGCCCTATCAAAATACTTGAAAATTTTATACAAAGTTCCTCATATTTATTCTTATAGTGATTAAAAAATTATAAGATACATAGGCACAATTTTTTTTTATTAGCATTGAAGTTCAAATATTGACAACAATTCGTCAAAACCATGAATATTTGCAAATTATTTTGTAGGTATATTTCATAAAAATTTTTGTATAAGTAGCTAAGAGTTAAAATTTATACAAGGTTTTTCATAAGTTTAACTTACAATTATTATAAAAGAACTTAAATTTTGTTGTATTCAGGCCATTAAAACATAAACACCTTTTTCACAACCAACCACTAGAAATTATATCCTAGGCTGACAAATCATCTTCGTTCAGATCGTTTTTCGTATACAATGATAACTATCATTGGATTCAAATTAACACTCCTATAATATAATAATGATCCATACGGCACCTAATGTACAGCAGAGCGGTACTCACTTGCCCGCTTTTTTTTTTTTTTTTATATTTATTTTAATTTGATTTTATAGTTAAATATCACCGCAGAAAATACTGTATTACTGTAATGATTACAAGCGATTATTATACATATTTTTAAATAATATTAATTTTATACATTATAGTACCTATATGACAGTGTCAGCGTAACGGATTTAAAAAAAACGAAGCTACTAAAATTAAATCGTACAATTAGTATCTACTAGACATCCAGACATTCAGTCTATCTGATTTTTGGCAATAATTAAACGAGAATTGTTTTTTTCTTATATGATTGAAGATAATAAGTAAATATTGGTCAAAGCAGACACTTCAGTCAGTTTTTATTACTATTTTTCTCAACACTTCGGTTAAATCATTTTTCGTAAAATAAGGTATAGCGAACAAAAAAATATGGCTAATAGAGAATGTAGTTTTGGATCTGTAGATAAAATTACGAATCACGATAACATGACGGTTTGTACGTAAATAAATGTCCATCTAAAACTATTCGAATTATAAATATACGGTTCGTAGAGTTTATTTTATTTTTTTTTAAACATCTAAATTTAATTAGCAATAAACGCCTATTAAACCAATAGTCAGATGGCAGACGATTATATCGTTGCAACAATGTCGTAGAGACAATTAATTCTTATGCGATTGTTGTGATTCATGAGATAAACATCGGAAATCGCAGTTTGAACAAGTTTGAAGCCTAGTGTAGTTAAATATTGTAGATCATTAGTATAAATAGTATAATAATAATAATAATACCTATACCTACTATAGTGGTTTATTTTTACTCTATATTACAAGAGCTTATTATTTGGTTTTACTAATTTATTTTTGAGAGATACTTATCTATTTTTAACAATTAAAAAGTTGAAATAAATAAAAACGTATAATACTCAAATAAAATAGTATTATAGTAGCTGGTTCATGATAAAAATTATCCTTCTGTTTACTTATTATAATTTAGATAATTTAGAATTTTATGGCTTAGAGCTATAACTATAAAAGAGTGAATTTTTATGTTCTTGAAAGTTTAAAGTATGATGCTTATATACTCAAAAAAAACTTGAATTATTCCATTAAAAACTTATAATATATGCAGTTACGTACAAATTATATATTGTGATATTGTGAGTTGAGTGAATTGAGGAGTCATTATATTATTTAATTATATATATTATAATTAAAAGATATTTTTTTTATTATTTTTTGTATCTACCTAAAACTAATGCCAATTTTTTTTTTTTTTAATGTGTAGTATATAGTTTGTAGGACTTAAGTGAAAAAAATATAACAAAATCTGCAATGAAAACTTTAAAATAATCTTAACAAAAAGTCAAAAGTATGATTCAATAAAAATAATTATAATTGATGAAATAAGATGTTAATTATAAAGAAAAAATTACAACTGAATATTTCTTAGTAATAAATTCAAATAATAAAATAATGCCATTTTTTGTCATACAAATTTTATTTTCTCCGACCGAAAAAATCCCATCTCCGAAAATAAACAACTATTATTTTTTTTTTATACACACTAATACAATATATTTTAAGATATTAAAAGTATTTTCTAAGCTACAGAATATATTCTATAACGCAAAATACATTTTTTCTATAAATTTTATATTTCAACTAAAAGCTTAAAAAAGTCAAATTAATTCTTACCTACTCAATGATATTTTTTATTTTTTTTATTTTTTACAAAATAATTTTGAGATTAACAAACAAATAAAAAAACCATTGAAATTATATAATTGAAATTGATAGAATGCAAGTAATATATAATTATTAATTAAATAAATAAAGTATTCCTAAAAATTGCATAATATTATAGCTCAAACGTTTTTATCTATCATAATGATACACAAGTTGTATCAATACTATGATCTTGTTATCGTGGTATATTGTTTTAATATAATATTTTATCATTGTAATAATATTGTGTTATTATTTTATGGTTTTTGTTTTTCGTATTATTCCTTTATAACGGTCTATGGTCATATGATCAAATGTCAAAATAATTATGTAAACACTATATTGTTCAGCCATCGAACTATGGTATATTATATTCTAAATAAAGGTTTATTTTGAGAGAAAAACACAAAGCTTGAGCCCTTTAATAATAATACCAATGGACATAATAATATGATGTTCTCAAAGTGTGTACATACTACATTTCATAAAATAAAAAAAATGTATCATATACTTATATTATAATATATAAATAGCACATTGTTATAATGATATCTACATGATATTATATTTTGTGCGCTGTGTATTGAACTCCGAGACAAGTAGATAATCCATTAGTGTTGCCCCGATTGGCGGTGTATTAATATTATTGTTATTGAATTACCAAACGTATTTCTAACATCCGAGAAAGGCTTTGCGCAAGCCGATCTGTTTCCCCAGTCATAGCATTTGCTAAGCTCGGCGAACCCAATGTAATATATACATATACATTATGTAATCTCCTATACAAATAACGTGTTATTCACTATTTACATTGAAGCGTAATTCTTTTTATGAGAATACTACTACCTACGCGTATTTTGTCGGTAATTATTTATCTATTTATTTTGCGTGTTTGTTAAAAAGTTAGGTACCTACTAATTTATAATATGGTAGACTGTAGAAAAAATTACGGTTAAAAAAAAGACTACGGTAAACATTTTTAGGAATATAGACAAGTAAATAAATATTTGAAAAGTAATACAATTTTTCTTTTTTTTATAAAAAAAATTTTTTTAAAGATTGCTTAAATTTGTATTATACTACTGTTGATAATAACTTTTCCAATTTCTTTTCCTGACACATTTAATAATTTTATTAAAACATTATTTCACAATCTGTATTTTATAATATCATGATAATTGACAAATTTTTTGATGAATAATTCAATTTTCAAGTATATTATACTGTTTCATACTTTAAGTCCTTTTACCAGGACATTATTTCTTCGAATTTTTTTTCCTGGTCTTTTTATCTAAGGTAATTTTAACTATACAAATTTAGGGTTCCAAATTAGTCTGCTTTTTAGTAGGTACAATATTATTATATGGCGTAAGATTACATATCCACATTAAATTATATCTACGTTTATTATACGATCAGTAGTTGACAAAAATACAAATTAAAAATCAAACAAAATATTTATCCACCGCTAATTTATAGGAACTTACTTAATTTCTTTTTTTTATTAATTTGATTTGATATATTTAAGTTTATGGATATGATACATGATATATAACAGTCTAAAACGTCTGTGTAATCAAAATTACTTTAATTATATTATTATTCGATAAACTTTAGAATTTAACATGATTGATTATATTAACATTACATTTACTACCTAAGTTTCATCTTAAATTACTATATTGCGGAATAGGTATAATAAGTTTGCATACTAATTATATTATACATTATTATTGATAAAATATAGTAATGTTTAGCTATATCATTAAAATCCGTAATAAACTCAATCATAATTTCATCTTAATAACTGAATGTAATTGTAATATTATGTAAATATTACTTTATATGACATAACTTTATCGTATAAAACTCATCAACTATATTGCATTTGAATTTTCCTATTATAATATTATGGTTATCTAACGCGGTCGAATATTACAAAGAGTTGAAACAGAGATTTAAATTACAATTCACAAAAAATTATACCAACAGATTAATTTTATACATAGTTTCTCAGTGATCGTCTACTGTCTGCGCACTATACCTATACAATATTGTTATGAGAGTTCCTACTCCCTAGCCTAAGGTTATTTGTTTACCTTATTGCTTTATGCATAAACATTAAAATTATTCACAAGACTTGAGTTTCCTCGAAATTTAAATTGAAACAAAAATGTATACCGACTACGAGAATGATAGTTAAACAATAAAAAATAATATTTACATGATATATTTTACATCAAAAGCTTTTTTTTTACATTTTTTTTAAAATTTGTTTAATAACAGGTATAGCCAATACCTATTCTAAAAAGGCAAACACAATAGGTAGTCCTATAAACTTACCTCTACCTACTTAAAAAAGAAACTTATTATGAAATTCGTTTTTTAAAATTTTAAAAGAACAATAAATAATGTAACTTAATAGATTTTAGTGTGGATACAAATAAAATGTACTATACATAATCACTATAGTTTACATAGACATCTTTAATGTTTAAATTCCATAATGTAGTTTATTTATGTTTTAAATAATATTATATAATTAAAGATTAAACTATTATGAAAAAACTACTACTTTTATTTTATTATTAATTTTTCGCTGTTAATTATGTAAATAATAATTCTAATAAAAAAAAAATTGAATATTTAATTATTGAGATACGTCACTGGATAACATATTTAATGATTAATAAATATAGAGTTTTATTTTACCGTACATTTTTCAATATTATCGGCGATTCTGGGAGATTCCAGAGAATTTTCACCAAGTTACGATCCCGGAAATTACCCAACCTAATTATAAGGCATTATTTTCGATTGTATATTGCTGTTTGTCAGGATATAGGATATGCATTTTCATTTAGTATTGCACATTCGCCATATCCTGTACGTATTTGTAGTCTGTTGATCGCATAATATTTTATTATATATATGCACGATAAGTTACTATACGTATATAGCTACTAAATAGTACATGAGAACCGGATTAACAATAGATACACGTATAAGCGCCATATTAATTCGCCGAGCGTGTTCGTATACATCATTATATTATGTAGGTACCCATAATTCCGTTTCGAATTTCAGACAACAAAATAAATGTCAATTTTGACGTAGTGTGCACTATTCAATACATAAAATACTGTATAATATACTTTCATTTTTAACTGCCCTATAAGTCATAAACTCATAACATATCATAATATTTGAATGATTTAAATGATTTTAAAAAATAGCAAATAACAAAATTCAAAACAAACAACGTATTTTCACGAGTATTGTTTAATATTTTAAAACGATTTGTATTGGTAATAATATATTATTAAATTTTAACAAAAAAACTCCATGATTATATTAATCAAATGGTTTAATACATATATTTATGTTTATAACGCTACTTTGTATTTGTTTGATGATGTTACAACAACTTACTAGAACAAGCTAAAAATCAATTACAATTTATGATTTTATTTAATAGAGTTTTAAATTTATTTTAGTTTTAAATTATTTAATTATAGCTTTTAATTATTAGATGTATTTAAATCATATATATATTGTCTCTCAGTTATAAAACACATGATAATGCGTGTACCTAAATCCTAAGAATATTTTTTATAAGCCAAATAACAATCGATAAACGTTACATGTATTAGAAAAAGTATGTGAAAAATTACTTATTATCAGGATATATCAAATAAACTAAACCTGCATCACTTTGACAAAATATACTTGTTTGGAATTAAATGTTATGATAGCAAATGATAGTACTAAGAAACGAACAACACAAAAATATGTTATGTAATATTAGAAAATCGTTTGCTTAATCTGATTTAAATTTCCCCTTTAAATGAATACCAACTGATATAAAATAAAGACATTTGTTTATGATACCCGAATGGTATTATAGTATTTTGAATAATAATATTGTAATGCCGGTAAAAATATATAATCCCTTCTTTTTAATTCTTCTCCTATTTCATATCACAATTTATATATTATACATAATAGCACGATAACAAAATTTTATTTGACGTTTTATGCCAACAAGTTAAAAAAAAATACTTAATATACTGGTATATACTACGTGTAACAATATAAACTTAAACATTACGGTGGGTATTATTATATGTGAGTACCGGATTAAACAAACGAATTTCTAACATATTTCATCATTTATATTAAAAACGGTATACACTGGGACCAAAAAACAAAAAAAAAGTTGTAAACTTAAATCGTATACGTACATAAATTAATAGAATTTACCAAAAATAACAAACGCACAGTAAATATTCGTAGTAATAATTTAATAATATGACCTCTATTATTCGAAATATGTGAAAAATTCAAGCAAAATAATTTAAAAAGCATATTTAATTATTTTAAATAAATAAATTATTATTATTATTATTATAATTATAATTATAATTTATTATTTAATATTGAAGATTAGAAAATAGTTACTAGTTAAAGTATTTGATGAACAATTATATGATTATATTGATATTACCATACTTATAAGTACAGTTTTTATTTTCTGAGGGGAAAGAATGACGCTAATTTTATAATTCTTCTTTTATCCTATTTCACCAACAAAATATATCGATAGATAACGTATTATGAAAAAATATAATGAAAAGAACATAAATGCACTTTTACAGCTATTTCATATTATTGTCCTATTTGTTTGAATAAAGCCTGCCTGGACAATTTGTTTTAATTGTGGCTGAGATTTTAATTTAAACGAACTTTGTATGTCTACACTAGTCCTATTTCATCATTAATATTACTTATATGCAAGGTAATTTAATATTTAATTGGAATACACAAGTCCACAAAAATCAAATTATTACTGTAGAACTGTTATAAACTTGTAAGTTATAACTACTAAGCGTATTTTTAAATTTTTTACCCAAGCCGATATAATCATTTTCTGGTATTATTATATTTTATTTAAACAAACAGTTTTTAAACCGATCGTCTAAATGAATTAACTAAACAAACTCATTATCCACGTGCCAAAACCATTTCCACAGTTGAGTACAATTATTATAAGTATGTACAAATATCATAACAATATAACGTGTTATAGCTGTGTCGTATACTTGTGGAGTCTTTTAAATTAATGACATACAACTGAGATGTTTTTGACGAAGTGATACTCAAGTCTAGAAAACCACGTGTACAATATAATTATACTATATACTTATAGGTACCGCCTTTATATAACAATACAAATACATATATATTTAAATATGGTTTTACTGAGTACAAAATCAACAACACGTCAAAAAATGTAAAAAGACTTGTAGAATTAATTACCTATATTATGCGTTTTAGAAAATGTCTTTTTTAAAAAAATACTTTACTCAACCCATCATCATTTATAAGTTCGTAAAATTCGTTCTCGATCAACTATGAAATTTCTGAGATCTCGCTGTTAAACGGTTGGGTACAACTTCAAATCTGCATTTTGAAAAGGAAGATAATTAAAACCTTAGGTACCTATACTAACTGTCTAGTCTGAGAAACGATCTGTTGATGTACAGGACGTTCATAATTAATCAAAGTTGTGAATCAATGATATAATTTAATATTACGAGTACCTATGTAACTTTTTCATATCACATTTTTGATTTTTTTTTTTTTTTGTCATCGATCACTAAACCAATTTTTAGCCACAATAAATAAAAAAAAAGTATATTTATTTTAATTGAACGGCATAAATACGATTTTCATATTATATTTTATCTTCAGTCTTCAAAGAGATCTCTCTCTTTATATATATATATTATATATGTGTATTTGGTGCGTGCTAGTTTACTTTAGCTTAGCTATATTTGCAGTATATTTACTATGGCAGTTGATGTACGATATATTCTAATAATATAATATAAATACAGAGGTATCCGAGAAAGGGCGAACGAACGCTAAAATTTTGCCGTCGTTCCGCACCGGCCACAACAGATCAATACGCGCACCGCGAGGCCTCGGCGGGCGTGTGGAGAAACGTGCGTAGCGCGTTCGCTGGTACAACCACCGTTGCCTGAGTCACACCCCTATATATAGGGTCTATAACGATGAGTGTACTGTCTGTTCGTATATACACACGCACATATATGTATGTATGTGTTAATGCCATTTATGGGTATGAATTGAATTATACATTATATTAAAACGGTGTACGTGAACCGGTTAAAATTATATACACGTAAATATATCAACTAATAATCAAAGTTTTTAACTCATCGGTATCACCAATAAAGCATAGATTCCACATGTACAGGTAGTCTTAAAACAACCTGCTATTGCTATTCTACTAATTATTATCAGTGTTTCACTTGCGATAATCCTGGCTACGCCTTAACTTTATTAATTCATTCAAAAATATACTTACATTTGATATAACTGTTTAGCACTATAATAATAATACATTATATATATATTATGTATATACCATAGTTAATCACAGTAATAAACCATTATACACAATTACTCCGAAACTAACCGTATTATTTAAACATAGCTACCTGGTAATAACTATTCAATCATAATATAAAAATATAATATTAGGTATTGTAAACATTTCCAGATTTAAATTTGTTTAAAGATTTATGGTAAATCATTCCCTGATTTTCTTTTGTAGAGTTGATTTTGACAAATTTTATGAAGATAAATATACTAAAATTGTATATGATATTATTAATATGGTGTCAAATGTCAATGATAAAAATTTAAAAACAACTGATGAAATTACGGTTTTTAATATTTATGTTAAAGGAGCCAAATCGTAATGCCCGAATTAAAAATCAACAATTTTTAAAATTGATATTATAATAATATCTTAAGCTACACGATTGCTATAGTATTATGTAGTTTAGATTATTGTGTTGTATGTATAATGTATACATAATTATTACATATATATATTATAAATTTAATAAATTTATGTACATCACAGAAAACAAACGTCTTTTCACATGCTATAAAACTAACTTTACAGCAAGTATCTTGTCATAACTATTCTGCAGAATCAACCGACGGAACTACGGAAGAGAGTCACAAAAACGTAGATCGCGCAAATCATTACAGAATACATTTTCTTGTTTTATTGTAGATTCAATCGATTTTGTTACATTTCTTCGCGTAATTTTTATTTTTGTTATAAACTTACATGATGTCTATCGTATTATAAAAGTTTTAATACAAACTAACAATGGGAACTAAACAAAAATGTTCTAATCGTATTAGTATTATTGCTGCATACCTACACATTGTTATATAATTCAATAAAAATATGTGTATAATATTGGTAATGTCAATGTTAGAAACTAAAATATAAATTGGTAATAAAAATAAAATAATAATAATACAAGCCTATTATCCAATGAATTTGTTACACCATAAAACATTTATGAATATAAAATAATTTTATAAAATATGATTATTGATTATGTGTATAAAATATCACTTGTAGACAACTTTTATGAGAAATACCTACTTGAAGAATAAATTCGATTACAAAATAAAATATTTATCTAAAATAAAACCACTTTAGTCAACATATTTTATACTTGCTCTATTTAAGAGAACTAAATATACTGAATATTTTTATAAAATTCCAATATAACCATTATAATATGTATGAGAAAAAGTTATACTTTACTACTTTATTAAAAACACGTACTAAGTAGCTTAATAGTATGATACTAAAATAATTATAATATAAAAAATTTAAATCCGAAAGAAAACGATAAAAATAATGGTCATTATTAAATTATTAAATAAGAACAATATTATGAATATCGAAAATATAATTCTATATTGGTAATCTGTATCTTCCTTATTAGTGGACAGTGTTTGTAAATTAATGGTATAATAACTAATGATGTTTATAAACTATAGAAGTACAGCTTTGATAGCCCTTACGCGAAGAAAAAGAACTAACATTAAAATTAAGCAAGTTTTATTTACTTCTGTTATAGAGAAACGAAGAATCTATTTTACCTGATAGTAATGATAGTATCTTGCTTATTTAAGACCTACGCCAGCTTAGATACTCCATCAGCTAGAAAGGAAAATTTCAGAGATAATAGAACGGAAGAAAGATAATGCAATAATTACTCTATTTATAATATATACCCAGCAAAATATAAGAATTTATGCTGTACATACTCTATAAGATAATTATGAGTAATAGTATGCAGATTCCACAAAACAGGTGTGTATATTCGACAACATAGCACACTTGAAAACTATACAATATGATATGCAAACTTAAGCACATTTAATTTTTACAGAACATAATATATAAGCACCTTTATAAATCTAAAACTAAAAAGAAAACTTTTTAAACGAAAAATAGGTATAACTTTTCATTCATAGAAAAATTTGCAAACACGCTGATAAAGTGATAAATATCAATGAATAATATGAAACGAAAATAAACTAAACACGTAGTTTTAGAAAAATCCTAGTTTTTTTTAAAGAGAAATGCAACAAAATCAGTAGTGTGTTCAAATATATTGAGTTAAAATTTTTGAGTAGGTACATAATATTATATATTTGTTATTATTATAATTCGGCATAGCGTCTGTGTATGCTTATGCATGCAAATTTGTTAGTGTCTATTGTATGAATACATAAATAGTGTATAAATTGAACTTATTTGATGATTAATCGCCATTTTAATTGTTTTGGTTGAGTTCACGAGATTGTCGGTGGCGTTACAGGGTTTAAATGGCTTTTGCGTCACATACATCTGAAAGTCACATGTACTATAAAAAAACCTACTATGCGACCAAAAGTTCTCTCGAATTCACATTAAGTAACAATTTTTTCACTCTATACAGGTTCTATATCAATATATTCACTTTGAAATACTGTGTAGTATACTAAAACGTATATCATACAAATATACATAAAACTATAAGACTTTTTCAAAGAAAAAATGAGTATTTTACTTTTATTTACTTGTAAATAAAGTAAAAACTTCATATTATTATGAAGTTTTTAAAAAGTTTAAACAAAAATCAGACTATAGGGGAACTCGTTAAATAAAATTTCATAAATTGGGTTCTAATTTATTTGATTTAAGTTTAAAAAAAAAAAAAATGTCGATAAACGTGTTGTTAACTGTATGGAAATTTCACTGTAATTATCTGTTTCTATAAATTCCATCGGAACTTCATAAAACTTAACTGATCATTTTTTTATCTCTATCTTATTTTGTAATAAATCAAAGAAGATTAGGTACCAAATTATAAGTTTTTAAACTTTAAATTGCGTTTCGTGAACAGTTTCAAAACCAACAAGTAGTTACCACCTTTTCATTATCAGCCCGTGTCAGACTGTGTGTGCGATGTTTCTGTTTCACGCAGTTCACCGCACTATCCATAACAACTAATTACATTGTCAATATTATGTACTCGGTATTCTGGCAAATGTAAAACATTTTTATAATAGTATATCATATTTGTTCAAGCAATTAGATAGTATCCACTGAAATATATTTTATTCAAGAAAATAGTTTATCACATTTTTTAATATCCATATGTTAACGGTCTTTCAGTTTAAAAAAAACAATTTAGTAGCCTACGTAACGATTAAAAAAAAAAAATCGTACCCATTATGAAAAATATCGAAAACATGAACACTAATTGTCACAAAAAGGATAAAGATGTAAGCGATGACTTTAAAGAAACAGCTAATTGAGTTCAAATTGTTTTCTTTATTTTTCAAATTCAGAATTTGTTAATCACAGTATTTTAACTAAATATTGAACCTCAAAATCTACGAAATATTTACTTAAAATTGACAATTATTTCTGTACTTAAACAATTTGATATTGGATTAGATACCTACGTGATATCGTTGTCGTATATGTATTTGTTAAACTCGAATAAATACTTCGTAAATCCCTCTTATTTAATTACGTGATTCGAGGTTAAACTTTGGTATACGAGTTTATGATCGCCTTTGTTTATTTATTAATACATGACTATCATAATATGTATTTGTGTAGTTATCACTACAAAATGGTACCCTGCATGGGATCGCAATATTAGATTAAGTAAAAATTCTACAAAAATAAAATAATACTTTTCGTATTTTGAAAAATGTTAGAGTATCTTATGAGACAACAGCCAAATTTCTATAACATTTTTATACATTGAATCAGTCACTTTAAAGTCTAATTAAAAAAAAAAAATCAGACAGTTGTACTTGTTCATTTTCAGAAATTGTAGTAAACATGTAAAATATAAAATATATAATTTATTGCTTAATATTTTTAAATTTATTTTTCTGGTGTTATTAGTTAATTAACTTAAAAATCGGAATCCGATGTAGCCTAAATATTTATTAAACTTATTTCTTTTAAATCAAAAAAATAAAATAAAATATTAGTATAAAAATCTAGCTATATACTGCAAGGTATAATTTTTTTTGTATTAAATTATTTGATTTTAATTTTCACCCCTTAATAATTAGTCGACTCTGACACCATCACACAGAATAAGTATAATTCACTGTAATAATTTATATACTTTATACCAGGATTAAGAATGTTCTCATTGCGCCTTTGATTATGACCACACAGACTCAATGTTATATTATTCACAACATGTCTTTATATACTTCATTACCACAATTAAAATACACAACATTAAAATCACTTGAAAAGACTTGGAACACTACATTCTCATCTGGAACCCATAGCATGTCATTATCACACACCGATGTGTATTATATTTTATTATAATAATGACATTAAAATCTCTCGCACATCATTACGGCCTAGTATAAATATTATATATTCAAAATGTCCTTTTGAAATAATTTTTCGCCCCGTATAGCCATATAACATACAGGATGTGAAACGGTATCTATGCGATTGTTCTAAAATTTTAGTAACCTTAACCCTTATGGTATTCAATATAGTATATTATACAAAATGATTTACCAAGCACACGCTTACCTTTATAAATAATACTTTTTTCAAATTTAAATTATTATAATTTTTAAGCATACTAAAAGATCAGATTTTAAAAAATATAGGTATATTTTTTTTATATAATTTAAGTTAAGTCTTATGAGTTGTGGAAATAACTTTTTATTCATTCAAATGAATAATTGTTTATTGTGAATTGTGAAGGAGACGATTTTTCGAAAATGTTAATATGGGTAGATAAATCGAAACTGTAACAAGTAGTTTGTATGTAATTAAACTTGAAGTACTATAAGAATAAAAATCCACGATAACAAAATTAGAATATAGTATTATGATAATAATATAATATTAATTTTATATGATGATTAATATTAATTTACAACAAATTTTTTTTTAAAGTTGTTCAAGTATAATAAGAACTAGACTAACTTTTACATTTATTTTATATCTTATGTAAAATCAACATTAACGATTATTATTCTAAATACAGATACAATTTAATGAAGCAGATATAAAATAGTTCATTTATATATTTTGATGTATTAGTACACACGACAACATTTGCAAAAATAATCATTTAATTAACAATTTATAGTAAAAAAGTATTTTAAAAAAAAATTTATAAAATAGAAGTATGCATCATCGCCACAGGATACTTTTTTAAATGGTAAGAAAATGTATTTGTTTAAAATATAGTCTTTACGTATACTTATAAATTCTAATAGAAAAAAAGGTGGTCAAGTGGGTTGACGCTATGCTGTTTAATGAGTATTGATTGGACTTCAGACATACAGTAAGTACTTTAATGAGCAGGTTAAATTTGAATGCAAATAGATGTATGAACAAAACGAAAAACGTTCTGAACGGAGATGATTTTCCACTGGGTGGTGACAAATGTGTTTTATGATTTAAGGACCCAAATACCCCAAAATTAAATCATGTATAGCAAATGTTAATTTAAGCAACTGGCGAATGTTTCAAGTTTCTACGACTAGTAATTTTTAACTATAGCAAAATTGTTTAATACTAAATCGTTATTTTACAAGTGAATTTTGGATTTTGTAAAAATTTAAACTTAAGATAGGTAATTATTTTTTTACTCGGTCATTGCTCAACTTCTTTTATAATTATTTTAAGTCAGACAATTTTGTATTAAATTTTCAATTCTTAACTATTTATACAACATTTTTTATAAATGTTTAATTACAAAATAATTTTCAAATATTCATAATTTTGACGAATTTTTGTCAATATTTGAACTTCAAACGCTAATAAAAAAAAATTGTGCTAGGTAATCTTATAATTTTTGAATCAATTTATTAATAAGATTAACTAATAAGAAACTTTTCATTAATTTTTTAAGTAATTTTAATTAGCCGAATAAATTATATCGTCATTCATAAAAAATAACAAAAAGTAAAAAACAAATATTTTAAATGCCTAAAAATAGTCTTAAAATAAGCGAAATATTTTGAAAATTAAATTATGGAAAGAAAACGACAATCTAAATAATTGGTGAAAGTTTCAAATAGCAACGACTTATACTTTTAAAATAATAACAAATATTTATAATCACTTGGCGATAAAAGTTATCGTTACAGGATTTCGTAAGAATTTAAAATTCAGACGCTCAGAAAATGTTTTCCTATAATGACGTTCGAGTTTTCTTTATAGTTATTTGAAGGAAAATGTAATGAAAACTTTTTGTTGAATTTTTTAACCTCAGATATAAATATACTATTTTAATATATTTCGTAAAATTTAAACTTTAAACACTTTAAAAAAATTGTGATTAATGATTTTTGATATTTTTTTGACTGCAACAAGAAAAGCTTATTATAAAACTTGTATTAAATATTGTTCACATTAATAACCAACATTTCAAAAAAAAAAAAAATACTTAGAAAAGTCAAAAATTTCGGTTATCTATAAAAGTTCAAAAAAATCCAAAATAATTTGAAATTTTAACCATACATAGAAAACTCTAATACAAACATTTATTGAACATTTAAATTATTTATAGTGATGATTCAGTTTTGAGTTATAACAATATGAAAATTGGTTTTTGGGTAAAAATTCCGGTTTTCCGTAACGTTTTTGTGGTTTTTACCAATTTTTTCGAAAACCACAGGAAACTTTTAACCTGTATAATGTACCAAGGATATTAATTTGCCCCCGGAAAACACCCCGGAAGTTATAAATTGAAGCATTATTTTGAAAAGTTATAGTTTACACAGACACAAAAACAAAAAAACCACACATCATTATAGAATCAATACTTTCATCACTCTGTTCAGAATCTAAAATCTGAAGATATAAATTATAAAATATTATTATAAAATTTGAGCGTGGATTCTTGGTATATTATTTTGTATACATAAATTGTTGTTAGTCTGTGCCCTCTAAATTGTAAAAATATAATAATATAATGATAGGATGGTATAAAATGACGCAATGATTCATATAGTTATTATTATGATATATTTTATATGTACCTATTTAGAGGATGATGATAATACTATCGCCCCTGACAGTAAATTTTCCATGGATTAAAGAGTACCATCAATTTAATCCACAACCTACGATTATTTTCTACTAGCATTCGTCAATCAAGAGACATGAGAATTTTTTATTATATCGTAATTTTATATAAAAATTAAGATTATTTTGTTTATAAAAAGTATAGTATTTTCATTTTAGTTTTGATTTATGGTTTATTAAAAATATAGATTATGTATTTGTTATTTTGGACTTTGATACAATCTAATAATTGTGTTTGTATTATAAAAACAATAACACAATCAAATCACTATCCAAATAATAATAAAACTTCTAAAAAATAGGCAATAGAAAAAAAAATTATAAAATTTTTTTATCTTATTAATTCTAAAGTTTCCAAATTTGACATATTTTTTTTTTAGAGAAGATATCTAAAAATTTGACTTGTTTGTATTATTATTATTTGTATTAGTAATTAAATATTTATAGGTATTTGCAAATTTTTTGTGCATTCGTACAGTTTCCAGTAATTAATTTTTATAGTTATGTAAAAGGGGCACATTCGAATATCAGAACTACAACTAAGAAACCAAAACTCTAATTATCAGTATAGCTATGAGCACTTTAACTATGCTGCATATTACTGCAACAGATCTTTAATAAACTGGAATCAGTGTTTGGTGTTAATATATACTTAGAGAATGTGAAATTCTTATAGTAAAAATTTGATATATTTATTTTATTAAGTACTGTAATGTATGATATGACATATTATTAAATTTTGAGGAATTGTGTTCAAATAATTTGAATCGCAATAATTAAATTTGCCGTAAAAAATTTGAAGCGGAGTTATAACCAAATATATATATTCAAAGTTCCCTAAAAAACAAAACATTATTATGAAGAAAAAAAGTAATGTCACCTTCCCTAGTCTCCATAAATTCTGCCTAAGGACTGAAATTGTGTACGTATAAGATTAAAAAATTTTTAGGTAATTAAATTATAGTAATGGTACTATAGTATTATGTAATTTTATATACTTCATTGATATTATTGGTATTAATATTAATGAGTACCTATAACATTTAAATTTTGTTTCAAATTATTTCTAAGTTATAATAATGTAATTATTGTAATGTTAATAATAAAATGTAACTATTATATTGCTAAAAATAATTAACAAGATAATTTTTTTCGTTTTTATCATTATTGATCATTACCTAATATAATTGTTTAAAGCCCATGGTTTCGAATAGGTAGTAATAATTATGTATTATTACCACAGAATAACTTATTCTTTGTTAAATAAGTTTAAAAAAAGTATGTATGATTCAACGATTGTGTTATTATATATACTTGAAACATCGAATTTATTATATTATACAAATTTTAAACTATTTTTTGCACATAATTGTATTATAAGGTATTTCTACAGAAACATCGATTGTAATTTCGAAAAGCTTTAATAGAAATGCTCAAAGTTTAATATCAAAGCAGTTTTTTTTATATAGATTCCATTGAAAAAATGATTATAGTTTGCAAATTATTAATATACAATTTCTGGTTTACTATAATTCATTAAAAATAAATTTATTATATTATCAACTATTATTTATTCATCAAACATGCTAATATTAGTAAATTTATTATCTAATTATTATTATAATCTCTCAATAAAATGTATGGTAATAATAAAAAAAAAACTAAAGATATATTAATGTCACTAGTTTTGTTAATATTATAGGTATTAACAATATTGATTGGACAATAAGTTTTTATTTTTCACAATTTTAGTGGGCAGGGAGTGGGAAATATGAGCACTCTCGTAAAAAGTGTACAGACGTGTAGAACAAAAAATTAATATTGTTTGAATTTCTTCCTGTATTTTATCTTAAAGTACCAATAGACTATTAGATAATACTGTCAAGTTCCTGAACATAGATATTTATTAATATGCCTTCTGGCCATAAATTGTTCTCAAAATGTACAACTATTATAAGAGGATAAGGTTATTTTTATTTGTGATATTTGGACTCCATGTGCAATACTTTTTCGTGACGTCATTCTTATTTGAACTACCGTATATGCTGTAGTGTTCGTAATGTTTATAAGCGTTGCATTTTACCATTTACAGTAATATAGCAATAATAATAACAATAATAATAATAGTCGGTAGAATAAATATTAGTGGCACTATACAACATTAAACATTAAGTGAAAACTTTTTGTTATGCGCGATATTTAGACAAAGGCATCGTTAAGAAACGATTGGAATAAATGATAAATGATCATGTATAGCTAAATTTTGATCGTAATAAAATATGTTTTTAAATTCTAAAAATATTTAATCGGTTTACAAATTATTAAACTCCAATTTGATTTTGTAATAATATTATATGCCATAACAAAATAATTACCATTTATCACATAAGTCACACTAGCCTCCCCTCCATTTTCAAAAATATACATCATTTGTACGAATTTATACGCGGTGGCCCAAAATTTGTATGACCAAAAGGACAAAGTTATTCCAAAAATACTTCAGTGGGAGGGGCGTGATGTCACACCAGCCCCTTACATAAGGAATATTAATTTTTTTTTCATATTACAATAAGTATATAGCTGTTTCCATTTCAAAATTTGTCACATAATATATAAAAACTAAAATCTATGGCTATGATAAATATTTGCTGACCACATAACTTAACATAATACATAGGTATAATATAACTAAATAGTTTACTTACATTTGAGTAAATTCCCAACTCTTTGTACGGGTTCACTGCAACCAATATCGTTCCTGTATATGTCTGTTTTAAAATTATGTTAAGGAAAAATATTGAATATATAAGTACAATAATATTACAATAAAACATGTTGTTTGTTATTTTATATTTAACCATATTTGTGCAATAGTGTAATAGCAATATCATAAATTAATATTTTCTAAAATTGTATAATGCCGTTTATTTATATAACACTAACATATTAAAAAATATATTTCTATTTAAAAATTGCATACCATCGAATCTGAAATACTTTTTTAAAATACTCTGAATAACTCATAATATTTTAACAAAAAAAACTAAAAATGTTGAATTAAATGTTTTCAACATTTTTGTATAATAGATTCATAGTAAAGTTCATTACTATACAACCTATACAGACATAATAAACTAACTATAGCTTTTTGTGACCATTTTCACTTTAGCGCTGTTAGGTTTGCACATATTCTTCAGGTGTATCAGTATTCTTACTGGTTTTGCCGCTCTACTACTGGTAGGTATCTATTAATTTCTGTATTATATGGCCTAGCCATTACAATTTCATAGAATTAATGGTATCCTATATTGATATTTGTTCATTTATTTTTTCTAATACTTATTCATTTGACACTCTAAATTACCCTTAAAAAACGTCTATTGCACCACACACCCAGAAGATTTTATTATTTTCTCATATATTTTTTTATTATAAATCTATATCTCCATTGTAGGTACATAGTGCTATAAACTATATAGTCAATATATAAAATGTTTTCAACATTCCTTTTTTTGAGTTAAATGTTTATTTTATTTGAAAATAGAATCTATTTTCTTTTTTTTTTATAAAATTCAATCTTTGTCACTCCAATTGTTATCTTAATTTCCTTTACATCACGTGATATGTAATTTGTTGTTCTATACATCAACAATGGTAAACATATCATATATATAATTTATATACAGATTAGCCAATGTATTAGATTGTATTCTTATTATTATAACAATCACCATTGTTTTTGTTTTATTGGCATTTATATCCGTGTTGTATTTTTCACATGCATGTCAATGTCTTTTGTTTCTGCAAAAATCAAGTTCGTTTGAAATTGAAACAACGGGACCGTGACCACGTGCGCATGTGTGTTTTTCACCCTCTCACGCAGCGCCGACAATATATGCCTACCGCGTTTATATGTATATATTATATATATACATATACACACGTTTAAAAATAATAGTATAAATCACAATGCATAAATATAGACACGAGATCAAATCCCAAATGACAGAGGGAAAAGGGGATAGTAGTTCAACCCTACACAGCCGGCCGGGATTTTCGTTACATAATAGCTAAGCAAGAACCCTATATATATATATATTTTACAATGTATATACGAATAAAAACCTAACGAATTTTAGTGTTTTCACCGTCTCCCAGGAAACACTAAGTTGCTGTATAATAAAAAAATGTATAATTAGAAAAATATTTTTCGGCGTATCGCAACTGGTTAACTATAAAAGTGACACACTAAAAACAAAATAACGGCCTGACATTTTGTCAAATAATAAGTGTATCACAATAAACATTACGCTAGTATTTAGTCAATTAATATTTATCAATTTTACGGCATAATTTAATTATTTATTTATTTTATACAGTTATTAAATATTTTAAAATATCTATAAGATAACTAGAGTGTATCAACTTAACACTAACATAATTACTCAGCTCTTCCCAACTAATTGTTACGGTTACATAAATAGTTCAACGAGAAATTAGGCAAATCACCTCAATGTTTCGTACAAAAACTGTAACAAAACTGAAGCAATCAAAATAAATGCCAGCATATTTTATGTGCAACAGGTAGTTTTTGCCTTTTCGAGATCAATAATTCTGGACAATAATATACTGTGACATCTCAAAACGTATCATAATAATATAGCAGCGTATGAAAACGACGGTAGAAAAAATTTTCAGTGTACAATATGTTGTGGGTACTTAAATAAAGTGGTTAAAACATGAAATACTAAAATATTGAAATTAACTAAATTTTCTTTCGTAAAATTGATTTAACCATTAATGATCAACACTGGTGAGTAGTAAGTAACCGTTTAAAGTTTAAACAAGTTCAAAATTCTATTTTTTTTCTTTCAAATATAATTAGTTAATATTTAAACTAATTAAATATCTCAACAGTATTAAAATATAAATTATAGGTACAAATGTAGGCACTTAGTAATTATCAATTCATTTTAAAAAATAACTAATTTAGCTTACAATAAATGTATGGTAGCATGTGCAATATTTTCTAAACCACTGCAATAGTATGAAACAAGAAGGAATTAATTTTCCGAGTTAATTTAATATGTTTCACCATACCTATTGGCTATTCATTTTAAACTGTTAGTTAACGATTATATTTATAACTTAACATTCGTATCGTTGACTTAAATATTAATTGATTCGAACTAATTTCGTACATTAAATGTTTCATCTTTGTTTATCAATAATAATTTAAGATAAGTATACATAGTAGGAATTGTGGACTTAGGTGAAAATTCGTAAATTTATGTGCAGCAAAATATAATGAAGGTATAAAGTCTTGTGTGGGTTTACCCTTCCCACTCACCACCAGGTTCTTAATACCAATCTACGGATTCGCCTTTGATATAATATAACGTGGGTAGATCATAAACATACGTACACGTGCACGCACATCAAAATTAGCAGGATAAACAACAACAACAACTATATAGTATATTAAACGCATTTGTTTAGGCACTAATTAAAATCCACATTTACAAAGTGTATCTCCGTGTCTGTTCTATTACAACATATGTAACCTTCTCTTTAACAACCTTATCTTTGAGTAAATAGTAATACACATTTTTGAAATTCAACAATTTCCTTAAGTTTTCGGCGGGTATAATATTAAAGGCGAACCACGTTACGGCCCAATAACGACTTTAGCGCGTAATAGTGCAGTTATCGCTCCAACCAATCGCCACGCCTCTCCCTTTGACCACTGGCCATAATGCATCAATGGACGCAAAGGTATTAGAAGAAACCACATTTAGCGAAATTCACCGATTACTCTATTATATTTTATACATGCATACCATATAGTATACATATTCGGCCAACGCCAGGGTGCCATTTAATGACGAATATCTACACATAACAGTGAAACGAGTCAACTTGTTGACATGATGGCTTTTTTACTCTCGAAAAATAAAAGAAAAAAATAAACTAGGTCAAGCAGTCTACCACTTCCGTAGTGTATATAAACATGTCAAGCGGGGGATAAACGAGAAAACAAAAAAAATAATAATAATAATCGGGACAAAAGTATACACGCGCGCGCATAAACGAACTTCTGAGTGCCGTAATTGCGTATATAATAACATATAGGTAGCTGTATAGTATTATTATTATTATTATTATAACACAATTATTACGTAACATAAAATGTGTGACTGAGTATGTTCTCACGTTATGATTGTCCAAACCCTGTGGGGACTAAGCGGTATACATCGTTAACGAACTGAAAAATAAAATTGAGTCGAAAGGTCAAAAGTCTTAAAATTAAATTTTAATTAAATTTTGTATTCAATCCATTAATACGCCATGGAATACATATATACATAAGAGGTCAGGGTATTTACGTTTTTATTTCATATTTTTATTCTCAAATTGACGAAACAATACTAAATGTGCACTTGATTATACATGTTATACAATAAGCATTATATTTATCATATTTAACTGAAATAAGTTACCATTTTCCAACATATTTTCTTTAAATTATTAAAATAATTATATGTATTATTTGTTAAATCTTAAATATTAATAAGAAAATAATTAAGCTACTCAAGCTTACATTTTTTACTTACCAATCTAGGTATGTGTATAATTAATAAAAGCTTGCGTGGTTATAGTTTTTACGTATGGCGTGTGTTCGCGAGGCATGGATCGTAAAAATATTTTTATTATCTGTAACGTCGTTCATGCAATATACTATTGTATTTATAAAAACAATTAAAATAATGGATGTGACCCATGACGGGCGATTAAGACGTGTACTATTATCGAAATTTTTGGTAGAAATCGTTAAAAATATATAGGTAGTTACGTTCCGACTTCCGGTTTTTTACTCAAAAAATAATTAATACATAGGTACGCGTGACCATACGTTTGTATATCTATTGCACGCAGAACGTGAAAATATTATAATATTATATATTAGATATCATTGTTTCAGCCGATTGTATTGTAATTATTTTTTGACCACACAATTATTATTATCTTCAAACCCAGAAGGATGCGAAAATTTCCTATACCTAATTAATAATAGGTAATCGTGAAACGTTGAATATTCTATAAAAAAAAAATGTAGACGGTTAGAGAAACGAGTCAAGAAAGATATTCGAATCAAACGTCATAAAATTATTATATTTTTTTTTTTTGTTTTGTTTTTACGACCAATATTTAAATTTAACGACATTATATTAAATTCACGTTTATATATAAATTTTTTACCATATCTACGCGCTTTGTTATAATATCATTGTAGATTGGTATTAGGTTATAGGTGCTTTTTTATGCCTCACTAGTCGTTTTTGAATATTGAAAAATAAACGAGTTAGTAGGTACTAACAGTCCCATTCGCAATAATTAAACAAGTGCTGTTTGCAGTAATTTATAAATTTTACTAAACATTATTAACAACTAATAAATATATATAAAGGTATTTACCTTAATACCTATTTACAGAATAAGTTTTGTAGATAATTTTAGAATTCCTATCCTATCACTTACACGATATTGTAATACAGCTTTCATCTGCGTATCAAACGCAGTGGTGTAATTAGAACTTTGTCTGGAGGGCAAAAGATATAAGTTTTTATAATTATACATACCCACCACACCTCCATTTCAATTATTCAATTTTACCATTTAACAATTGATACATCTACTACTATAAATTAAAATATTTTTTTTTTTAATAAAGAGTTGTTATTATTTCATTTAATATTCACAAAGTATTGCCATTGTTATTCATTGCTAATCCATATAAATTTTCTTATTACGCTATTACGTTTATGTATAAAAATACATTATTATCCAAATTTTACAACAAGTACAATAATATGTAAATAAAAAGTGAGAATTTCAGTATAGCTAAAATTAATGTTTAAATGTTTTTATTAAAATATTAAATAGGCTGTTATTGAACTATTTTTTTAAATTATAACCATGAATAAACCTTATATTAACAGAAAATAATTTTTCCACTGCAGATCTATCATTCATATCACTCTTAATGTTTTAAATAATTTATATATTGGTACAAAAATATAGTAAGTGTCAAAAATAATTTAAAAAATTGATATCTCCTGCATTGAATACAAAATATAATCAATACGTCAATAAATAAGAAACAAATAAACATAAAAAACTAATTTATTATTTTTTAATTATTAAGTTTATTTAAATCCATCAATTAACTATAAAATGATCATTTGAAGCATTTTTTCGTATTTTTGAAGTAGTTGTTAAATTATTATCGTCGTCACAATTGGAGCATAATAAAACAATAGTAAAAAAGTTATAAAACCTCCAAATAAACACTATTGTACTCGGTGGCCTTGCCACCATGTATTAGAGTCAATAAAAACTATTTTAGTGAAAATAACTTTAGATAACTTTATTAAACGCATCAACATAATACGACCATCATAACAACACTGTATAGTGTATATATTATATCAATAAAACACAGAATGATCTAAAATGTGCTATGAAATGCTCAATCTTATTAAAATAAACATGGTTTAATTTTTATGTTTTATCATTACGTATTTTTCTTCGACGACAAATTTTTATCAGATGTCATAAAATGTATAAAATTTACTAGTAATAATTCATGCGCTAATTAATTGTTTTTTTTTTTTTTTGCGAAAGTAACACTACTCTGTTTATTTTATATTACAATTAATATTATAGTATGTTAATAAAGTAAGAGTAGGCTGTTATATTTATATTATGGGCCGATTTTAAAATCAAAATATAAGTATTTTGAACTTAAAAATCTCAAAGTCTAAAATATATACATTCTTCAATATAGATTCTTCTTTCATTTTAAGTCTTTTGATGAAAATATTCGAATAAATAAATTAATATTATTCAAAATGATTAACATATTACTGAAGAGGATTAAACTACATTTATCTAGGTATAGAAATTTGTGATACAAAAAATAAAATTGATAATTAATAATTAATATACCTATAATAAACAATCACAATAGTTATTTAGAAAAGAGAATAGACGAGTATTTTTTATTTAAATAAGTCAATACACTATTCATAACTAGACTATATTTATTTTAGTACCGTATATTTTACGTAATTAAAAAAATGTTATATAAATTGTTATACATTTGTCTATATTCTTAATATATAAATATTATAAATCTTAAGGAAACATATGACATTGTATTAAAATACCTACCAAATATAATATTTTTTAGATATAATATCTGAAATTATAAATGCTGATAAAAAAAATAACATTTAATTATTTCATTGTGATCAAAGCTAGAAAGTTATAATTAATGAATTAATTTCTATTTCTTTTACAGATAATTTTCAAAAATTATTTATTTATTAATAAATTACCACTTACTTCATCAATGACTTAAAGAAACGCATTAGAATCATTTATGATACTCCTAACAGCTTTATGTGTGTAAACTAAGTAGAATATAATCGAATAATATATTCTAACCAAAAGCCTACCTATTCAAATTATAATTTCCCCCCTGATTGCTATCAAAAAAGGAGTGAGTTATTATTCTCGCTTACTTTACACTGATTAAAACAAATATCAATAATATAAAATACTATTTAAGTACATAAAACTGACAGTTGAAAGTCGAAAAATTCTCAGTAAATGCTCGAAATCCTGAGGTAGGCATTGTATTGTTACAACGATGTAGTTTCTATTGTATTATAATGATATATATCTGAATATACATCAATGTACAATAATATAACTAATTTTTTCATATTTTTTTTTTTTTTGAACAAGTACTTATATGTATAAAAATACCTATTTATACTTATGTATTCACTTCTTTTATAAAAATGACCTTATTTAATTTATACTTTATTCATAAATCATCAGTGATTGAAAAAAATAAATAATAAACTTAATATTAATGGACTTGGGTTGCGTAAAATACAATGTCCGCCACTTGTCACGTCGATTGGACATAACATTTTGTTACACGGGTTTTTTCGATAAATCGTATAACGCCTCAAAGCTTTTTTTTCAATAGAAGTTTCCAATTTATTGTTAAAATATCAAAACGACACACAATGGTGTTGTAATTTATATAGGAGCCATGTTCGCGTTATATTATGTCGTATTTGCACTTAATTTTCTAAATGTAAAATTAACAATTGAATTACCTAAGTGAACAGAATGGCTTAACGTTTTAACATTAGTTAATAGTATCATGTCGACAAAAGTTTAATCACTTATAAAAAAAACGAATTCGGCATGATAATAAATTTTCGCTTTTTGTTAATTTATGGTAAAAACAAGTAACTGCGAGTACGTTATACTTTCAAAAATTATGGATTTCCTCACGAGGTTGGGAATAATTTCTTAATATATACAGTACAATGTAAATATATTTTTAAAAACACGTAAGGCCGGTAGATAAAAATATTATTGAACTTGTGTTTACTGTTTAAGTATAAATTATCAAACTGAAACAAATCTTTAAATTTTTAAAAACAAAAAAATATTTAACTTAAATAATATATGAAACAATTCTATCAGCAGGTCATGTCTTACAAACATAAAATAAATAACCATACGAATTAATAAAAGTGTAGTTTAAATAAAATAAACATACTTTATTGTCTGATCTAACATTTTATTCCGATATTTTAACTAAAAATTTTAACCAAATATTATAAAACATTAAAAAGTTATTAAATTCATTCAATCTATTGTTATCTGATGCTTTAATATTGTTAAATTTATGGATTACAAAAAATTCCTCTACTTCCGTCAATAATATCTTAGAGGTATATAGAAAATCAGGATTCTACTTGAGAAATAATGGTAAATCCTTGGAATAAAATCTGTAGGTTTTATTTTTTAATTATGAAATACCAAAAGGTTATAAACATTTAACTCCAATAATTTTAAAAAACAATGTATTTCACCAATGGAGGATTAATGATTTAATAATTATCGAAGCCAAAATGTACTATTCAAAACCAATATAAAAAAAATGTATATAATAAATAATATTTAAACGTAACATTATTGTATAGGTATCTAAACGATTTATTAGAAAATTAGTAATTATACGTCTACTATCACCTACAGTGTCTTATTTTTCTCCAGATATTAACAATCCATATAATTAGTGTATTTTCATAATTTAATACACTTTATTTATATTGAAATTAAAATATATTAAAATATAATTGATATAATATAATATCAATAGAATATAATTGATTAAAATATAAATTGAAACAACTGATCTTGATATATCAGGGATAACTCGAAGCTCGATATACTATAAGTATATTAAAAAGTTTTTTTTATCAAAAATGAAGCGTTTTAATAAGCCCTAAGCACAAAATGATATGTATTTATATAGATATATTATATTATTATAATTTGAAGCATAAACCAACAAATTTACAATAAATAGTATTTAAATGTACAGATTTTTGTAATATTGTCATATTGAGGATGGCGAATCGCTTATAAATAAAATAAAACTCTATTTAACGATTCGGGGGAGTAATACGAGATATACTTAATAATTGTTTTGTATTTGATTAGGTATATACCAACGCATAAAAATTATTTTGAGTTTCTCCAAATACAACAGTGTAATTTAAGGAGTTTTATTATCGTAGTGCTCAGAAATCCTGTTTTTTAGTCAAGCGTGCTTGCGACAATAATTTAAAAAACGGTTAACATGTCTTATGTAATATAATTCATCAACGCGTCCTATAATGCTATACAATTTGGATTGCTTTAAAATTAAAATATTGATAATTTATATTTAATACATATAAATATATAATGTTAGTCATTTTTGCTTTACTCAAAATACATTTTTATATAATTTGATACATTTTATAATTTATGAGTCATTATGTTCACTAAACATAATTTGTTAGGGATTGGAAAAATACGAGTATATTACCTAGCTCAGCATTTTAAATAAAACAATAAATACATTTATAAAAGTATCTACTAGAAAAATAAATTTAGTTGTGATAAAGTGTAAGATTATCAATTGTGAACAATTTTTTCCTAGGAAGGGTTTATATTATAAAAGATTTATTGTGATAAATAAAAAAAAATTAATCATTTTTTACACGTTTAAAGAATTTGTGATTAATATAAAATCGAAGTTAAAATACACAGATACGATTACATTATGATTTTAATTTACTCAAGTTGTATTTATGCATTTAAAATTTAGATGAAATCGATTAATCGAGCACTATACCCTTATATATATATATATATAATTCACAAAACAATAGACAGCCGTCAGGTACATACATTGTTCGATTGTTAACAACATCATTTATACAAATTACGGATAGTAACCTAGAGAAACGGATAAAAATCGAATAAAACATTAAATATAAAATTTTAAAGTCTATGCAAAACCGTGAACGAATTTTTTAACGTCTTTTTAACTAAGTTAAAACCTATATTAATTTTAAACTATTTGAGTCAAATTTAGATATTATTCTTTAACTTTTAACTTTTTACCGTAGATTTGAATTAATTTACTTTCCATTTGTCAAAAATAGTTAATGCATTAACACCGAATATGGTTCATCCATAATATGTGCAGTCTTGCGCTATAATATATAATACTCTTCTCCAAACGATAAAATGATATAATATACTAAATATATAGTATTATAGGTAAAAAAAGAACTATGTTTCGAATAGAAACCGACTGTGGTTTCAATTATTTCGTGGCCTTTACTGAGTGCAGATAATCGTAAGAAGTTAAATAAAGAAAAATAAAATAAATTATTGTCGACGATGAAGGCGAGCGAACGTTAAAATAATATTATTATTATTATATAAAATACACACGTACGATAATGAAAATTAATATTTCTCACTGCACAAGAGAAAACGATATTCCATTTATCACCAATGTCATATACATAATATAATATAGAAGTATAAGCCATGCGATCACGCAATCGCTTTGTCGTAGGTACATATCGCGTGTCAGCTATATCGTTGGTGTTATTATTATTTTTAAATTTTAATCATGCTAGCGTCGATGAGCGAAGAAAATGTAAAAATAATAAAAATCGAACTCATTCAACAATCTATATAACATTATACATTGTTTGCGTATTGTGAAAGGTATATATTGTCGGAGCGATTTCGGGGGCGGACTGGCGAGAGCCCCCGCGAGAGACTTACTGAGGGTGGTGGCTGCCGCCTAACGTGATGAGTCATCGCAGCGGACAGCCAGATCGGCTGCTCGGGGTTTATTCCACCCCCTCGGTGACGATGGCGGCGGTGGCAGAATGTACAACGATAATAACATAATAGATCGATATGACCCCCTTTCCGCGAGCAGAGATGAAGGGTAAAAAATGTTCCCAGTTCCACGTATTACATATTTATATATGCATACAGAGCTAAACAGAACGGCTGTCATCCAACGAACGATGTTCATTACTTCATAACGATTTATTCATCGGCACACGTCAATTATATATGTAACCGTGTTATTATATATACAGTAGTCGTAATAAAAAAAAAAAAAAATTATAATAAGTGCGATGAATTGCAGAATATAATATTATATAACACGCCGATTATATACCAACCCTCCAGCAGGGTTTTTTAAATGTACAAGAGCTGTGATCATATGGGATGCTTACACTCCTTCAAATATTACCAAAGATCTCCCCTCATCCCCTTCATTGAAAATAGCAAATTTTTACGAAAACTCCACTCACAAGTGTTTATTGTGTCAAATTTTGTCTTATATTTCCATAAAATTTAAAGTTCTCAAGTACCTACTTGTACAAATTTATGATATTTAATGCATTATCATAATAATATTATATCGAAAATTGAAACAAGATAAAAACAAATTTGGAAATTTCTAAGACTATTGAACAACGACTTACTTCAGTCTATAAAAGATGATATCGACGATAGAACACGCATATTATTGTGGCGGTAACAAATTATAATTACTTTATTATATTAGTTTGAGCTGCATCTATTTCATCCCGAAACACGCGTTTAACTAAGTACTAAATGCAGGGTTTATTAAAGTGACCCGGAATGGCAAAAGGTAATATAGCTATATCTAACTATTTTCAGCATTCTAATGACGTTTTTAAGTCAATTTATTATAACTAAAAAATTATAATTTTATTATGTTATCGCAACCAGCTGTAGATGTTCTACTGTTAATATTAGTACTTCTAATTTTAAAATTATTAGATTATTCTATATTATTAATTCAATTTACATGTTTATTTCACATTTTTTCCAACCAATTTTAATCAGTCTAACATTCATTTATCCAGAATTTAAATTGCTTAATAATTATATATAACACAAGATATTTAATAAAGTTTTGAAATAAAATAGCATAAATATAATAAAACCATTAACTACTTTAAGTTTAACACGTCATATTAATTATCGTAGCGTTATTACACACAAATAACAAAATAAAATATATTAAAAAAATAGTATTCCTATAACTTTTATTTTATTTATTAAATAAAATTTTCCTGGCTTGATATAATCAAAACTTAATATAATTTAAAAATATTTTCTTTTGAAGTTATTAAATAATAGATATCTAGCAATAATAAATAACTAGATAACTACTCTGTATAACATTATGCAACATTATCTACCACATTGTCTAGATTTTAAAAACAAAATTATCTGTATCTTATTTAGATAAATTTTTATAGTTTATTTTCGTTTCAAAAAAGTGTTAATCAAATATTCACATTATATACCTACAAACTATAAATTTTTTATACGGATACGGGATAACTATATAAAAACTACAATATAATGTACGAGTAGTATGATATATTCAAATAATTATAAATATATCTAACTTAGATAAAACACGTTCTACAAAAAATCTTAACAAGCTCATTGATTTAATTTTCACGGTAAGTTTAAATTATACAATAAAAGCATAAATAGTGAGCACATGATTTATTAGGTCATCGAGATAAATAATTAGTGAACAAACAACTTTTGAAATGTGTGTACTGTGTAGGTATACGACGCAAGTCGTTTGTACTAGTACCGTTTATACACAAAATAAAAACTGTTAGTGAAAAATTTCTTTCCTCCAAAAAATATGACATTAAATAATAGAGCAAATGAATAACTTTATGGTTTCAAAATAAGTTTAATATTGTTTTCTATAGTTTCAAAGATCAAATCTTATGAAATAACTATCGACAAATACCAAAAAAATTAATAATATTATATATTATGTTATATTTTAAATTATGACAATTGTTATAAAACTAATTACAGCAAATAATAAATAAATCTGTGTAGAGTATTTACGCTTTAAAACTTCGTTCATTGATTATTTACTACATTTAAAAAGTAAAAAAATTTTAATTGTTATGTTCATAATGATCACCTACAAACACTTCTTTTCATAAATAGTTAATGTGTTAATACAACAGTTTGTGCAAAAGGTCTTACGATAATGATCATATCGCATTTCAAAACTTTTATTTTTATTTAAAAATTAATAAAACATGATTGCATGTCCACACTTTGAAATTATTGATTACGTGTATACAAAATATATAGTAAGGATACAACTATATTGATCAATATTTTTTTCTCAAATTTATCAGAGTAAAATGAATTTTTTTTCAACAATTTTAATAACTTTTAACGATATTTTTGAATAAAATTGTGAAGCTATTTGGGGATCTATGGCATTTTAGCAGGGAGGAGTCTGATGACTCAATGATTCATAGTAGACTCTCTAATTCTTAGGATTCCAAATGAGATTTAGAAGTCCATAAAAGATTCAAATTAACAAATAGTACCTATATGATATTCATAATGAGCTATACCACATTAGATAATTATCTATTTTAGTTTAATTTTACAAGAAATATATTAACATGAGGTAATCTAACTTAACTAATAAGAAAAATCTAAAAATTAACAATAACTTAAAAAAAATTTGACTTTAAAAAAATAACATCATAATATCAAGTAATATAAAAAGTTATTAAGCTGCCTAATAAAAATAATATTAATATATTTCGTTATAATTTATTTACATCAGAGCCCACATAATGTGGTTGTAATAGTTACTGAATAAAATTATACGTATTTGCATATTTATTAACACTATAATATAATCGCTGGATTATCTAAAAAAAAAAAAAAATGTTTTGTAATTCACAGTTAATAAATTGTTCGTTTTATATTTGTGGAATGATCCAAGTACTCGTGTTAATAAAATACCATCATCATTACGTTTTTAGATTCTGATCTAAACTATTCGTGTACATACCTATTATTATTTTTACGGTGGTTTTTCATTAATTTTTTAATAATTAAAAAAAAAAGTTATACATTGAATAACCATTCACAATTACTTATCAACATAGTATTCAGAAGACTTAAATAAGAAAAGAAATAATTATTTTTTATTATTTTCAAATTTATATAATAGTTATAATAATAATAAATAAATAATAAATAATAACTTTTAAACATCTTGACGATATCTAAAGAATTTCCGTCAATGCTATATTGCTATATATATAATAAATAATCCATAAAAATAACCCAATACATTGTTAAAAGAAAATCATTACACATTATATTAATTTTTTAAATGCTTAATACACATATTTTTCTCAAGTTTTTTTTATAAATATAGGTAAAAACCACAGGGATGCATACAAAACTATTATTGTTGCTATATTCAGCCAAATTAATTTTACTCGGATTAGTCATTTAGTAGAAAGAATATGTGGTTCTAATATGATTCATAAGAAATTATAATACTTACAAATTTGGTTAAGTTATAAAATAGTTACTAACATAATTTTATATACTGAATATTTATAAAATATACAAAAATCTGAGATAGAAACTTTGAGATATGTATTTAGTAAATTACAGAGGAATAGAAATTATAATAAGAGTACTATGGTTCATTTTAGAACGTTAAAGTGGGATAATCATTTAATTGATTATTTCTTGGTACGTTAATTGAAAATATAATATAATATAATCAGTTCTAAAAATAAATGTATGTGCATGCAGGTATGCAATAATTCAAATCTTATTAATAAACTTTAAAAGAACATTTTGCATAATCACTGCAAAATGTGTTTAATATATTAAAATTGTTTTAGTTTATAATATAATATTGTATTTACACTTAATTAACGACCGAGCATGTGCACATAAATATTGATTTAATAATATAATATTTTATAGTTATTATTAACACTATATAGACAATTGATAATGTTAATCATTTATTAATCAATAATTGAAAAAATAATAATATAAGTAATGATATTTTTAATTGAATCTAAAAACTTTTCTTTCTATATATTATTTTATATCACAGATAATAAAATATCATTTATTAATAATTAAAATTAATTTATGTATTTATCATAAATCGCATAAATCGTTTATCATAATGGCATACATATAACACAAGCACCTTCCTCCAAATTCAAAAGCCTAGTGGCGCCTACATTATTTTAAACAATTATAATATATAAAGCATATTAACCTCCATTTTTTTTTTAATAATTAACTTTTTCAAATTACGATTTTTAGAATTTTTAAGTCAACCTGATGAATTTTTAAGTCATGTTTTCAATTATTTAGATTTTTCACCTATACCGTGATTTAAATGATATAATGTGGTGATATACTTCTTTTTTCAAATGAGAACAAGATTTTGTTACTGTAAATTAATAAGATGATGATTTTTATAAAAATTCTGATTTAAGCAGATCTTAATAAAAATTCAAACGAATAGTTATAGTATTGATATATTAATGTATATCTACCAATGATAATAAACCTCGAAAATAGTATTAAAAAAATATAAAACAAATTATTATAATATATATTGGATTTAAGAAGTATACACAGGAATTTTTAAAAATTTTAAGATAATGATAGATCAAAATTAAAAACTCAAGTCTTCATTTACCTCTATAGCCCATATAGCCCCTATAGCCTATATCTTCCAAACCTATTATCATGAACCTATATCAACACAAATACGTACACAAATTTAAAAAACTAAAAACCACTCATTCGAATTTTAATTTAGGTACATAAAAGTTTTCAAAAAAATCATCTGGTTAACAATTCATAAAAAAGGTGATTCTAGTTTGAAAAAAAAAAATTACCAACACTTAAATAACATAAAAATCTAAATAAAAATAATATAAACATATGGTCAATAAGTGCATATAAAAAAAATTTGTTTAAAATAATTAGTAAAAATACTTATTATTAAGTACATAGAAAACAGTATTTCAAAGACGACATTGTTAACATTTTATATTATTTTAAATATATATCTATAAAAATAAGTAGTTCGTTATAAAAGCCACAAAAATTATCCATCTTTTAATAACTTATATTTAAAAAAATGCAATTGTGGTTGTCTCTTTAATATTAATGTACCTACTCCTATTATTTTTACTAACTTCCTGCAAAATATATTCAATATTACGGATAATAATTAAAAAAAAGATCAGTTAGGATAGAAGTATAATATATATCTTCTTCTGTTTAAGTGGCTATATTATTGATATCTGTATCTATATTCAATAATATATTACTATTATTTACAATCTATATAGTATAATAATACAACTCAATAAAAAAAAATTTTTCGTGAATATAAACGATAAATTACAAAAGAAATTATTTCATAAGATCTCTTTTAAAAAAAAGTTAATACAAAGTCAAAACAATCTATTATATCTTCCTCAACCATTAGTATGACATATTGTGAACCTATCAAATGATTAAATCTGTTTAATATAAACATGCGTGTAATTTTTTATCTTGAATTATTTACTTTAATTGAAAATGCTAAAAATTAATACGTATTCGTAAGTTTTTTTTTAATAAATAGATATGAAAATTTCTAAAATCTCTATTACATTACATATAAACTAATTATATCTTGTGAGCAGTGCCGAATAAATTAAAGAAAGTACGTATACAGTGTTAGTATAATATCTCCATGTCTACGGTAAATTTGTCAATATAATGTACACAAGTATGTATACCTTTAAGGCTATAAAATACGTCACCGATACGTGCTGATACAATTTAAGTATAATATTATTTACTACCTATTTATGTTTGTTTGAATAAATCGAAATGTCCACTCTCGCGATGTGCTTATGAGTTATGTGTACCTATTGATAACACGACGTGTATTTACGTGCAACGAATATATAATACGTGATAACCTACATAAAGTCATAATATAATATACAGAGTGGTTATTTTGATAATGAACACTCACTAACTCAAAATTTTTAAAAAAATATCATTTTTTTTTTACTTAATTTGGATCCATTATACCATACAACATAAAATATTACATAATGTGTAATTTAATACAACAACATTTTTGAAAATATAACCACGTTTTTACTATTTTATACCATTATTTTTTTTAAACAAATTCATTATTATAGGGATAATGGGGATGAGCAAATAATTGGTGAATCGCCCAGATCACATATAAACATCATATTATACGCATTATGTATATGTAATAGATTTTAAGATTATTTTACTTTGCACTACTTTTTAGTAATTTTTAATGCATTTAAATTACCTTTTTATTAATTAAATTACAAGTATGAATACATGAATACATAATATAATATTACCTATCACTAACATCATATGACCAAAAATATATACTTCTATAGGTTTTAAACAAAATAGTCATTATAAGTGCTACTTAATAGAAAATAATAATTTATCATTTTTATTTAGAATTTTTGTTTCAAAAATTATATTTTTAAATAAACAACAGCAAGGGCTTAACGTAAAAGGATTATTTCTATACACTAGTTTCGTTCTATTGTCTTAAAGAATAACAAAATTACATAATTACAATTTATTTGTAATCAAATATTATGCGTATTTTTATTTTATTTTGTCTAGTTCGTGTAAACTGCATACTGCCTAATAAATAATAATCGTTGAACCCGTGATAAAACGTAATCGAAGACATTCCACACTACATAATATTATTAGTTAATATTTTGTTATCATTGGATATAAATTGTACAATTTTATCAATTATACACAGTTCAATAATTTTTCATCTCACCGCATATCATTGTAACTGCAATATGCCAACAATGTTTACGCGGAACGACCTACTTTATAATCGTAATAAAATAATAGATGTTATAATACAAACTGGTGAGTCAAAAATAGTGAATCGACATCACACTAAAGCTGTTTAGAACTGAATGGGGACTATTACAACTTATATATGGATATTACACTGAAGATCGACAGCTACCCTTCCTTTTCTATACAAACGCTCTAGCCTCTAATCTTTAAATTTATACATAACAATTCACAAATGTTACAAAATTTTAATGACATCTTGACAAAAATTATATTTAAAACCATAATAAAAATATAACATAATATATATTATTTGACTTATAATCTGAATAGAATAACCTTTAAAATAGTCAGGTAACGAAACGAGATTATAAAAATATAAAACGATTTTAGACTATAGTACCAGTTACAGGAATGTAATTTATGGGAGGAAGGGTATATAGCAGGATTTACACCCATTTTATTTTTTTAAACACCTATGGCCTGTAAAAAAAACCGAAAGCGTCGATGTTTGTTTTAAATTTGATATTAAATCAATATTTTAAATTAAGCATTTTATATTTCTTTTTTTTTTTTTACTTTTCATATATTTCTACTATGATCTAAAATAGACAATAATAATAAATTATATTGTAAAAGACAAATAATTATAAAAACATGACTTTTATAAGGCACAATTGGGTATAAATTGAATGTACTAATCTCATCAAATTGTTTTTTTTATAGATATATAATAAATCACGAAAATTGATCTTTCATCAAAATATCAAAAACAAAAAAAAATTGTATAAAAATTGTGCACTTAGTTGCTGATAGTTTAAACTGCATTGAATCACTTGCTTTACATATTGGTATAATTTATAATGAAACCTTTTAAGAGTCCTTCTTATCAATTTTTTTCTACTGAAAATTATCATAATCATTGCGTACTACCATTATAATAAAACGCAGTATTGTAGAAGGCACATAATTGAGTTGCATATACAGCGTGTGAATTTCATATATTTATAAAACATTGCGAAATTAATGAACACTTTAAAAAAATATAACATAAGTATTCATGCCGTGATGTAATTGTAGAAAAAAGTGCCTGTACATTGCAGATTAAAACTACCAGACAGATTTAATTAAAAATCATTATGCGAATCGCATCAATTATAAAACGATAGTTAAAAACCACATGAAAACAAACATATAGAGTGATTCACCGAGCATACTCATCGCTCTTCTTTTATTCAAATTTTCATTTAAAATGTATGTGTACATTTATAACTATATTTATAACCTAACCTAACCATCTTACTTTCAAATACCTAATTTTTTTTTTGTAATTTTAATTGTTAAATCATGTGATGTTATGAACTATTTTTCAAATAAGACCGACCTTCTACCATTTTATATTGTAAATTATCAAGGATATAATGATGCATCTAAATCAAAATTTAAATGAATTGTTTCTTAGTTATTAAATTTTATAAACTTTGATAAAAATCTTCTATAATGTTTCAACAAAAAAAAAAAAAAAAAAAAATGTAATATTTAGCACTTGTACTACTCGGACAATTTTTACAAACAAATTATAAATTAATATTAGTGATCATTATTTTCAAATCGTCGAAGCGCGTGTATATCTTTCAAACTTATTATCGTGGACAATTAATATTACCCGTAGTATTTTAAGTGTATATTAAAATAGGTCAGAAGCCATTCTTTAAAGTTTTAACATACATAAACATTGAAAAAAAATCATTTGACTAACAAACAATAAAAATCACACTAAAAAACAGTGTGTATCACCACATTACACCCTCCCTCTTAAACAGTATACATATTCTAAGTATTTAAAAATATTGCTTTAAACTCGATATTTTAACAATCAGTTTATATTATGATCACACTATGATTAAACGATTATTATTCCTCTACATCACCCAGTAGTATTCTTTTAACTTAAATTATGCATCTAAACTCTAAAGAGTATATTGTATGTAATTTATTTAGTAAAATATTAATCCCACGTGTTTCATATTTGATATATTATCATATACGTCATTTATGGGGTTGGGAATGCTCAGATTCAAATATACATACGCTACACCGATCAACATTGGATAACGGTATCATAAATTTAATATTCAATATAGGTAATAGGTATATAGTATATACGTATTTTTTCATTTTCCCATAATACCAACAAAATCTCATCCTATATACTACAAAGTTTAATATTTTGTACTTACCTAAACAAAACAATTTGAACTTTTTCAGATTACATTTTCATGAACTTATTTTAATAAAAAATTTTTATTTGAATCAATAAAAAAATTATTAATTTTTTTTTCGTAACAAATAATAAAAAGGATACATATATTTGATTAGCTGAGTATCTTTTTTGCAAATTTCGGTTTATAACGTCCTCGTCTATGTCTGATATGGAAGTCATATCTGGCACTCCGCAACTTCCTGCAAAAAGAAAAAAATACTAATATTATATTCCTAATCACAATAATTGATATATACTTTTTTATTTAATACATACATAATACAAATAATACTCTAATCTTTAAATAGTATATACTATATTATAATAATAATAATAATAATATAATTTGCATTATATACATTATAAGTTATAACAATTTCAAACATTATACAACTACACAAATTACTCGTTTCGTGTAGGTACTAATAATTATTCGTTGAATATGCAATTCGTTAATTCTTACCCATTGTGTAATATATTTAGTAACAATAAATCAACAATTAAATAACTTTATTGTCGATCTTAATTTATATCTAATTGACTTATACATCATCTAATTCAACTGAAATAATAAAATATTCGTTTTTACGTCTATCTAATAATCGTCAGACTAATTATTCCATTTTTAACTGTTAATATTATACATGTAATTTTTATGTTCTGCCGGTACTATTACACACAAACTATAATAATGAATACATATAACTATTAACTATGTAACTACAAATTATTATGATTACATACATCCATTATTATTATGGTTCATACATCAAAGAAATATTATAATGGTTCGACCGGTGCAGTACAATTACAATAACGATAAAAATACATACTTGTCTTAAGTAAATCATTATATAAGACAATATCAAAATAATGAATAAATTGATAAAGACAACAAATATAAAGATTAAAACTATTTGATAGAGTTATGACTCTATAAGTTTATTTTTTTATTTTGATTCATGAAAATACTTAGGTAGGTACTAATTTCGTAGAAAAAATACTACATCAAAATAATATAGTTTTATATATTATATTTATATAAACTAATACTAATTTTTCATAAATATTCGAGATTTATTGCATATTATATGATATTTTCTTCAAATATATATATTATGATAAAATATGTATGTTTAAATTATAATAGATATTCAATAAACATACACTACTCGTTTCTATTATTTATAGTTTATTTTCTGATGATTATGCATATACTAGCATAAAGAGGTAATTTTTGCATTGATGATAATTGATTTCAATAATAATTCAACTTTTATTCCCAAAGAAAAATTTATTTTGAACAGTTGTGTACAATATAGTATTTATCGACAAATGAAAATAAACCGATAAATAATATTATACGTCATACTACTTCTAATTGTTGTCAATTCAAATATGCAAAACAATACTTTATGCACATAAGAATAGCAGTAAACAAAATAGTAAAAAAAATGTATGACGGTAACAAATATTAATAAAACTAATTTCGCCAATTTTTTAGTAAATTTAAATTTTGCATTTTTAAGAACAAATTGTGTGCATAAGTACATCCATAATGATAATAGGATTTGCAATATATTAAATATGAAATTTTTCTCATCAATAAATAATATTTAAAAAGTTTTTTTTTTTTTTACTTAACTGGCAAGTTAATTTTCTAGTTAAATAATCTATTGTTACAACTTAGCTTTTTCTAGTTAATTTTATAAATAATACATTAAGATAAAATCTTTGTTATACATATTATTTATAAATGTAATTAAAATAAATTAGGCAATTTCGTTTATTCACTCTCTAAAAACAATATTATTTGTGTTACACTATTTCTGTTGAATAATATAATCACAAAATAATAAAACTATATTTTTTCAAAAATTATTAGAAGCGGAAATTACCATGAATTATCTGTTTAAAAACAACTTTGGGTTAAATATACTTTAAAAATATTGATAATATTGTAAATTTATTTTCTATAACAGACCATGAATTGCATTGAAATAAAAACAATATAAGTATATAGATATAATAATTTATATTTGTATTTTAACTATAGTTGTTGTTGGTGGCTATACGCCTCCTGATATTTTCTATTAATTAATACAAGAGAACCAAGTCAACACATCTATCAAAAATAAATAATTGGCCTATTTACGCCACCTATGTCAAAATATCAGAATCGTTAATAGCAAAAAAACACACTCCGTGATCGTGATTTAAGCATCGTTCTGTACTCCATAGATCGGTAATCAAACACGAACATAATAATCGTGGTAGGTATGATACGAATCGACACGATGAAAAACATCGTGAGTACAATTTGACTGTATTACATGTGATACATCATTATGGTCATCGTCGTGATTGGAAACCCATATTTTCTGTCTTGGCATTGCTTTGTAAACGTTTCCGGTTAACCACGGTCGACAAAATAAATGATCAGTTGTCGTCGCCATAGACGTGTACACAACCAATTTAGCGGAGATTTATTGAAAAATATTTATTATATTTATACCTATATATATATATATATATAGTTATGTTCCTACGCAAAGAGTACCACCACTTTTGTATTTCGAAAAAAATGGGTTCGACGCGATCACAAATATTTAAAAGGATAGTGTGGCAGTTAAACAGGCCATCAATAAACACGTTTTCAGGACGAGTAGTCCGGGCACCCGTAGCACATGACGCGAACAAAATTTCGAATACAAACCAATTCTACATTTATGTAACCGAGTCATAACCATTTGTAACTAAAATTTCAGAGTTTCTACCCAAACAGCTTTTAATAAAAATTGAATTTTTACGTTGCTGTTAAAATGACGTCTGAGACCCGCAAATATGGAAAATCGGCTGCGTATAAGTTACAAACTCCCTGTCATTATTTTTAAAATAATAGTTAATTACGGGTTTTCATTTAAACATACTAATATATTTCAAGTATGAATTCAATATAAATTATTTTATGATTTGTGTTTAGTATTGATAATTTATTCAAATTGTTACTCGACCATTCTTGACAATAAACTTAAATTATTTTCATTATTATTTGCTCATCTACCTTAGGACTATTATACAACTACTGTTTTTCGCAAACCCTAACCTATTAATTCATATGACTTTAACTATCTACTTGAATCGACTTCTCCAATGCTGAAAAATCAGTGAACAGAATTTTTTATCTATAATTAGCATGTCACCAAATGTAAAGCACTTCCATTTAACTAGCATGTTTTTCATTATTTTGTCCACAACTGGGTAGAAAACGTCGAAAATCTCGTTTTATTGGCTCAGCTCCACTCTTATTCCACTTGTTTTAAAACCAATTTGAAATGATATAAAAGATATTTCAAAAAATCTGTTTAAGTATACGATTTTTAAATTTTTTGTTATTTATCACTTTATCAGTTACAGCATAGTCTTTGGTCCACAACAAAAATTGTGACGATAGAACAATATTTTCCTTGCGTTTTTTATGTACAATACTATTATATTATATTTATTATGATCGGCAGTGACTAGTAAAATAGTATAGTGGACAAAAAATGTATTTTTTTTATCCAAGCATTTAATCACGATTTATAAAATATACATAATATATTCGTATTTTTTTGGAGACCTTTTTTATTTTTTTAGGCATTTTATTTTTTTTTTTTTTATAAAGAAAACTATAATGGATAGTTTTATTGTTTTTGTTTAATCTTTACGATATTACGCAAGATGGACAATAGACATACAAATAATAGTTCTTTCATAATTGATAAAACTAGTTTAATCTATACAATGTATTATTCTATGAGTTACAACTTACAACGAACTACGAAGACACGAAGTAAAAAAAAAAATGTATTCTTGAATACATTTAATGCAACTATCTAAAACAGTTCTAAAACACTTCTGACTATTGGATTAAAAACAATATAATACCTATAATACAAGTAATACAATTATTTTATTTTTGAACGTTTCATTAACCTTTTTCCATTAAAATTATAACAATCCTTAGGGTGATATATATTACATACTCATTCTCGCTTTAAAATTAAAATATCGAAAAATACAAACTTAAAAAATAGATTTTAAAAACGTAAAGTTTTCAAACATAGACAAACATTTTTTATTTAATATTAATTTAAAACATGTGAAAATTTACAACACTACACTCAATACTAATTTTATTTGAATATTGAAAACGATATTGACATTACTTGGATTAATATTACGACTAAACCACAAATTAACGGGTCTCGATTCGTCTATGAACAACAAAGACACATGATACACACATAATATTATACTGTGTCACAATATAAATATAATTAATGTCATAACGTTAATTATACACACTGGAAATTGTATATAGTTAACGGAAAATTGAACTATCGACCCGAAGTCCGAGAGGGGACTGAGGGCTGGATAGTAATATTATTTCGGTACTCGCCAAAACCGTGCATGCGCATAATATAAAAATAATAATACATTCCCCCTTCAATTCACTCTAGTACAGTAATGGTCCATAATATTATTAAACGCGTAATCATTGATATTGTCCCAAATGCTTGAACCACCCATATAAAATATTCTACTCGTTGCATGTCGGAAAAAACAATTATTGTCCGCACATTATAGACATTAAATTGTCTAGTATATTATACGATGTACATGCACAATTTCGAATGTTTTGTTTCAATTGAATCGATTTGTAGTCATTTCGATCCTTTGCGGCGGTGTCTTTTAAATTGATCAGTGAAAATAGTGGGATTAGGGCTTTAGGGACTGTCCCTCTAACACTCAGTCAAGTAATAAGTACTAAGTAAATATTTTTGTTTTCTATAATTTGGAAATTAAATCTAATTGAAAATATGAGGAAAGTGGTAAACCTCTATGTTGTATAGTTGTAGATGTCAAATATATTTTCTTATTGAGGAATAAATCGCTGTAATAATATAAGTAATATATAAATGTTAAATTTGAATTTAACGATAGATCACTATACACACGAAAAACGGTCTGTCTGCTAATATTGCTTTAATATTGCTTAAAATATTTTATGATAAATTTAAATTATAACATTTTTATAAAAAAAAATTAAGTTTATACATTTTTTTAGGTTTTTTTGGTTCCAATATTAATTATTTATGAAGAACCTTAAATAAAAATTTCATGAATAGCTCAAAAAAGTTTCAAAATTTAAGTATGGTTATATATCTAACATTATAGATGTGTAAATTAGTTTTTTTCATTGAAGTCCATATTTTACACACACGCGACACACGTGTATTAAAAGAACTAAGCAAAATCTGTTTACAATATTGCACAATTTCAAACTGTCCGAGTTACACTACAGCACCGCATGTGTGTGGTATATACTATATTATGCTATATATATCATATGGCTGTACAATATTTCATTAGTATATTCTGTGAATATCACTATATTATACAGAGTGATTCACCTCATCATACCCATTTTTCAGTTACCTAATAACAAGTTTCTTCAAATTGTGATTTTTGGAATTTTTAAGTTTACATAAGATTTTTTTAGTACTTGAATTTTTATAACCATTAAAGTGTATTTGTTTTCAAAATAAGAGATTTAGCCAGTTTACAAATTGACTCACAAAACATGTTCATAACTGTGCATTGCTATTAAAATATTGATTTAAATAAACATGTCTTTTTAGAATATTATAAAGTTCTTTTTATGAAAATAATAATACCAATTTATTTTATGAATCTCAAAGAAAATATGTTAACGAAAATGAAAGTAGTCATCTGCTCTCTTAAGATTTACACCATATATTACACATTGTTTTAGTATAGATCATTTTGCTTATTTGGCAAACCAATAACATTCAAGTCGAATGCGTAGGTACTTAATGATAATAATATAATTACTCTGTTGAAAAATATCTAAAAATATCTTTACTCAAGTAAAGTAAAACAACCATCATCAAGATGAGAGTCTGAATTTTCTTATGTTTTTAGTGTTAATTTTTGTTCTCTTCTCAACAGGTAAAAGAAGTATGAACGAATACTTCAATGTAGAATGTACACAAAAGCACATTTTAGGGTAAATGGAATTTTCAAGCATTTTTCTTCATCTAATTTGAGAAATTATTTAAAAATGTTCCTCTTTTGTTTGAAGTAAGTATATATTATATAATTTATTTTTCCATATTTATTTAGCAACTAAAAACATTGCTCGCATTCTTTATTATTCAATTATAATATTATTTATTAAAAATTATTTGTTTTTATTGTAGTATACAAAAATATATTATAAAAATGTTTGGGATGGGACTGAACGATTTCAAGTAGACATAATACAAAATTCAAATCAGTTTTCAAAAGTTTAATCACATTGCTTGGTCTATCGGTTTGATCGATAAAAGGTTTGGATATTTTCATTGAAATGACGGATGTATGCAATCCCATTAAGTAAAGGTACTTTATAAATATATTTTTTTACTGTGTTTTAGATACATAAATTTATGTTATTTTAAGCTTTTTAAAGATGTAAAAATCATTTTATGGTATCGTAGCATAATGTTGATATTATAATATTAGGTATAGTATAAATAAACTCATGGTAAAAACGTCTTATTTCGTCTGTGTCTAAAATATATACGAACGACGCGTTCAGCTCTCTTCGTATAAAACCTTTCATTTCGTATCGTATCAACTGACGAAACGTTAAAAATAATAATGATAATAATTATTATTATTATGATTGTTACTATAATAAACGAACGTCGTCGTCGTTATCGTCGGTTGTCACTCGACTGAAATACTGCACATAAAATATACGACATACAAACGTCGTACCCCAATATATATCACACGCGTCATGCAGAATATTTTACTACATATGAAACTACAATTTGTCTTTTTTTCGTCTTAATAGAACACCCGTAGTGCGACGACAGTGACAGTTTTTAATTTTGACTAAAAAAAAAAAATGTGCACTACTCCGAACTGAAAACGACAGTGATGATGTCGCCGAAAGCTCCCGTCTGGAAATTTATGATTGTAGCACAGCCAGTTTTGTTTTCTTCCTAATTGTTAAACTATATATTTTATACACGAATACACAATAATAATGACAGTAGTCAGAAAAGAGACCACAGAAACCCTCCTACCCAAAAATACACAATAAATAAGGGCCATATGTAGGACATAAAATTATACCATATATACCTATATATATATATATAACAATACCAATACTTTTAAAAATAACACGAAATATTTCTGTTCAGTAACCAAGGAATAATTTTCAAGAGAAGCTATAGAAGATGCTTGAATACACATTTTTTTTAGAATTTTCAATTAATTTTAACCTTATAGCCATAATTGTAATACTTAAAAAACCAAAATCTACTCAGTTACAGAGAATTAAGGTTTCGTCAAAAACACGCAAAATCGCATTATAAATCATTGAAAATATTAAACCATACATAATGGTCGTGGATAAATTTAATAACTAAATCAATTAAATATTATAACTTTAACTTGTTGTAATTTAGTCAATTTTGCTTAGATAAAAGGCCAAAAATACTTTTAAAAAATCGGGATTAAAGTACATTGTATTGAACATGAAAGGATTGAAAATCTGAGCAAAAAAACAGGAAGACTTTTTTTCAAGGCGATTTTTTTCACAATTCGTAAACTAAACGATATTCTATAATTTATTTTAGTGAGTAAAAAGGTTTTCAAAACATCACTTGTGACATTAAAAGCCGGAATGTCACACAACAACACAAAAACTAAACAAAATAAACCCAAATAAAAAATTCGAAGTTTGTGAATGTTACATTTATTAACTGAGTAACAATGCTCATAATTTGGTGTATTGCTCGCCAAAATACCAAAACCTTAGTATTTTTTTTGTTAGTCCTTGGGCGACTTAATTTGTCTATATAAAAGTGCTGTTAGACAACACGAGGGTAAATTTGTCATAAAAAAGTCATCTGATAAAACAGCAACTTGTACGATTAGGTTAGATTCAAGATTGACTGTATCAGTAATTGAATAATAAATAATAAGAAAAAAATATCGGTTTACCTATTAAATTAGAAACAGTTTATCATTATATTATAATGTAAAAGTTAAATTATATCGCGTCCCTAGATGGAATTGAACCCGAACGTAAACTTAAAATTTATCTTTCAAATTAATTTACTTATTTATATTTTTTAAAAGGCAAGATGAATAAAACAAAATAAAAACATTTTATCTATAAATGTGTAATGATGGCTTAAACGCACATCATTACATCCACCCTAGCCTTTTTGTGATGCGTCCTCGCATCAAAAGTTAAGGATAACATATAATTCCAAACCATAAAAAGCATGAAAGTTAAACAATGAAAAGTATAGAATTAGATAAATAATGTTTTTTTTTTTTTTTTTTTTTAAACATATTTGGGGAAAAAAAAATATATATAAATTAAAATGAAATAATTCTAAAAATTACAATAAAAGTTATATAATTAAATATTTATATATATGTAATATAAAAAAAAAAGGTATAATAATATTACAAATGTAATAAATTTCTAGTAATGTTGCATATTCATTATCATTTTGAAAACATATACACATTTGTAATATTATTATACCTTTTTTTTTTATATTACATATATATAAATATTTAATTATATAACTTTTATTGTAATTTTTAGAATTATTTCATTTTAATTTATATATATTTTTTTTTCCCCAAATATGTTTAAAAAAAAAAAAAAAAAAAAAAAACATTATTTATCTAATTCTATACTTTTCATTGTTTAACTTTCATGCTTTTTATGGTTTGGAATTATATGTTATCCTTAACTTTTGATGCGAGGACGCATCACAAAAAGGCTAGGGTGGATGTAATGATGTGCGTTTAAGCCATCATATCTTTTAAATGTTAAGTATTTTAGAAAATAATTATAATAATTATTAGCAATTAAGATTAAGCACACACACACATACACACACACATTAAGATAGCATATTATAAGAATTCCAGTCTGCCGTTCAGGCGGGCATTCGCGTTATTATTGTCTTCTTGTACAGACGGCCAAAGGCGAGTTTAAAAAGACTACGCAGATCGTCTGAACAGGAAGATATAATTAAATAGTTATAAATGTTTGTAATAATAATTAAATATATATATATTAATGTGTATTAAAAAAATTAAATACAATTAACAAGTATAGTGATTCAAAGAAAAAGATTTTTTTACTTTAAAATATAAATCGGTCACCTAATTCTATATCTCAGACGAAAGCCACGATTTCAACAGACAAGTCGACACGGGAATCGGAGAGGTAATATAAGTTATGGTTATTTAATAGATAATAAATTTAGAAATATACAATCTCCCCCGATTAATTAAGTAAACCTCCTTTTCAAATCACTACAAATGAATATAAATCCTATATGTATAATGACTTATGACATAATAAATTAAAAATATAATAATAACACAATGTATAATATATTTTTAATCTAATTATAGTGTCTAATTATTAGTTAATAAAAATAAAATGTTATTCAATTAATATTTGATGATTTGTAAAAAAAATTAAAACGTTTTTATTTTAAGTACAAAAATATGATAAATCTTTCTTAATTATTATTGAGACCGTATAAGTTGTATTAGAAGTATAATGAAAGTGCTATGTCACCTACCTAACTTAATTTATATCACCGTGCCATTTCGTATACAACACAAGTAAAGTATCTTTATCAAAATTAAACTTTTTATTAAAAGTTTTGACTTAATTTGAATGAAATCAGTGCTCTCAGCCTCAATATTTTATAATATTATGACGGCGCAACTACAATTATCAAATAGCAGCACATCAAACGTATGTAATGATACAAGTACTTTGAAGTATTACATAATATTATAAACAACGTTTTGAGAGATTTGCAATATAAATAAGTACTACGAATTCTATTTACACGAAAAAATAAATATAAAAGCAGTCAAACGTCTAATGACTCGTCATAATAAATACTTAAAACGTTTTAATAGGTTTTATCAAGAGATATATTATACGTTATGGTAAGATAAAATACATTTACCAAATGTTCATGTCGTCCTGTTGCTGTTAAACTACACACATGGTACCCGTAAAGTTAAATAGATTTTAAATATAGAAAAGATATTTTGTTTATTGTTCTATACATAATATTATTATACTGCGCCATAATATATTTTATGCAGTGTAGGTACAACATAACTGCAATATATTGAAACCAGAACCTGGTGTAGACCAGTTAAAATAAATATAAATATGAATAATATACGATTCTTAGCTATGCGATTATTTTATATAAAACACAAAATTTATATTAATAGTGTAACCTGGTAAGTATTATGATGTATATAAGTATAATGCAAGTGTTATACAAAATCCGTATAATAGACTTAAACCTTATAGGCTGTTAAATCGTTATAGATTTCTAGTAAGTTTAGCCACTTTATAAATCGGTCTTTTCATGAAAAGATGACTATTTCAAGAAATGGTAACGTTTTTTTTACATTTCGTGATATTTGAAAATATTTTACAAAATGATCATGCATGTATTATGCATTTGTTTAGCAAGGAAACTAAGAAAAGACAATATTAATATATTTTACAAAAATAT